>NW_010423762.1:49499-68634 GCF_000710305.1 Buceros rhinoceros silvestris
AAAGGAAAGGGGAAGTTAGGAAAGGAGTCTCCTTATTCCGAATTTAGAAAAGGAGTGATTTGAGATGACCTGTGAAACCTGACGTAAGTCATGTTGCTTTGCATAAATGCTGAACTCAGTGGGAACTACGTGCCATATAGCACCAACAACTCTGATAAACCAAGTCCTAGGCTTCCCAGAGCAACAAAACCATTTCTGTGACTCTCTCTGAATTTCAGTTTCCCATCTGTCAAGTGGGAATAATAATAATCCTCTCATATGGGCAACGTAAAAACAAATTCATTAATGCTTGCAGATACTGTAGTAACGGGTATCATAAAAAAAGCACAACAGAAGTACTAACTGCATTAAGAACGGGCTTTGATTAGTGTGTAGTAAACAACAAATGGGCCTTTTGTTCTCTGTTTATGTTTAGATCTCAACAGAATGAAGACTTGATATTTAATAACTCCTAGACTGTAAGCAATAGCTGTGAGGAAAAGGCACTGACCATATAGCCAACGAGGTAGAGAATACCAAATACTGAACCAGAATTTACAGGAAAAAGTAAACTAGGGCTGTCTGATCGCTTACGCGTGGGGGAAGGAGGAGGGGATAAAATAATAATTTTAATTCAGACACTTAGTTTGCAAGGTCGCCTTTGCAGCCTTCATAATTTCCTTTTAACTCCGCGTTATGTGTGTGCACATACTGATGTTCTTGCAGGCGCTGACAAATCTGCGCTGACACGGTGTGTACACCTGTATCTAAGTAATGTTCAGTTAAACCAATAACATAATCTCGAACTAATACAGTCAGTGTTACCACACAATGACGTTAACAAATTCTCTTACACCATGCATTATTCATGTACAAGAGCAGCTTGAAAATGTATTTTTCAGTTCTTTTGAACTCAGACTAATCTTAAAACAACAAATGATGAAAGTTCAAACAAAAGCTAATTCTGTTTAATGAACTAACCAAGGAGGTATTGTGAAAGCATTGTGCAACCAAATGCTAGGCTAATTATTGTGAGATCAAATAACTGTTGCCATAGTTACTGGATGGTGTTTTCCATAACCACTTTTATCTCTTCAATAAATCTTTGTGACGCAACAAATATAAAAAGTTGACTGTAAAATGACTACTAGGTTTTGAACAGCATTTAGTTATGACTGACCTGTCATTGCACTTCTGTTCCCATGTTTGTCAGAGGATATTCAAATAAAGAGGGAACAGTTACAGCTCTAGTTCGGCTTGGGAACTGTAGTTCAGGTTGTTGGTTTTAGCGTTTGTTGATTTGTTCGTCTTGAGCCCATGAAGTATGGAGGAGGCCAGCTTGTTGTCACACATTCCCCCACTGGCATATTATTCTTTGATGTTAGTTCACATTAGACAGTGCAGCGAACTCTACGGAAACTGAAAGCTAAATCCAATATCTGGGTCATAAACAACCGAATATGACAGTCCTCCTCAAGAGCACATACCCCTGCGGAACGAAACCAAGTCTGCTGCTCTGGCTGATGCCCCAGTAAGGGACTCTGGTCTCTATCACATCATAGACTCCACAGCTGGCTGCTGCAAAAACCGCCCTGAACAAACACGTATTTTACATTATGTACATTTTTACATACACAGTTATACCAGGGGATTCATGACTCAATGCTTGGAACCAACCTAAATCTCAAAGCTCTTGAGAAAATACTGCTTTTGACTGGTCAACTCCAGAAAACAAAGCCAGCATGGATACTGGAGAATGGTCTATCTCAGCCTCCCGGTGAAATTTTCTAATTTCAGCATTTGAGTATACGTGTTGAAATGAAATCCCCACTGGCAAAAATTCAATGTCTTCTGGACATTCGTGTTAAATGACAGTTCTCTGCTTCTCTGAGACGTCGCTGCAATTTCATGTACCTCCTGCCAGCTTACACAGGATGCTGCAGAAAGTCCCACAAACCAGATGAGGTTCCAAATATGCTCTGTCTTAAATTCACGAGCAACTGATGGTCAGCTAAAACTAGCCACAAATTCTACAATGAAAGCATAAAATTGACCAGGTTTATGTGTTTCGAGAAAACATTGCAGCTTTATACACCCTTTTTCATGTCACCAGCGTGTTTCTGATTTTTCCCATCTGTTCCCGGGAGAAAATGAACTCCTCCAAACACAGAACCGTCTCATTGTATTAGATGTCCCAAATTTCCTGCTGTGGACTCCGGAATCCGGCCATCGCAAGATCCTGCTCTTGTCAGACTTCGCGGCAGGAAGAGGCAAGAACGCCCAAAGGTTTAACTCAAAGCCACGCTGCACGGGAGAGGCTCCGGTGTTGCCACCGTGGTTTCTCTGACTGCCCCAGCAAGGACTGCTGGTGCTCGAGCCTTGGAATAAGGCAGGTCAGAGAAGCAGGAGTTAGACCTTGCAAGGAGAGGTTGCATTAGAGCCGTGTTAGGGTTCTTGAAGCTGGACGTGCCATTTCTGCTGGTTGCATAGTAGTTATACAAATGCCACCAGTTCGAGTCAACACTGGGACCTGCGTATCATTTCAGAGCAAGAACTTGTCCTTTTTTTTCCCAGCAATTATTTCCACAATTTCCAGACATAGGAAATTTTCTATTTGAATCAGTTCTGCAAATAAAAATCCCATTTTTGGTTATTTTTGCTTTATCTGTCAGGCACAAGGACAAAAGAAATGAGACGAAATTTATGACCCAAAGAAATTCCAGTTCTAAAATAAGCTCTAAATAAAAAAAATTACATGGATTTCTATCAAGTTTAGGCTCAACACTGTTTTCTAAACTTTGCATCTCAGCTAATAAAGCTCAAAATACCACCATTCCTCTCTGAAGCACTTGCGTGGCTCCCCGAGGAGACAAATGGCATGGACCATCTTTGCTTTCTGCTCATTTTTGCTGCTCATAGGGCTCCCCCACAAGCTCACAGCATCTGGGCGCTTCAGATCTGAGCCTAGAACTGGGAATCAAAACCCTGAGCCACCCATCTTCCTGCTTCTCTGCTGAATCACAATCTAATGTGTTAAGTAAGAAAAAAAGATGCATTTAGAAGCATCTGATGAGAGGGTTAACAGAGGATGAGGTAACTGAGAAGACCCCGAACAGAAAACAGCCTATAAAATGAGGTTTGAAAACAGCCCAGAGGAAATCAGTTGTACACAACTACAGAAGAGAAGATTGTTTCAGAGTGCTATGAGGGACTCCAACACTGCATTTTGGATCACAAGTCAATGGCTCATGCCTTGCTGGATATTTTTTGCCTCCTTTCCCATTTGTCCAGCTGAGTAAGAAGCTTCATTATGAATTTACCTAAGTTTGAATGCTCAGCTCAAGCCAACTTTTGGCACGCTCTTCAACGTTTCAGTACAGAGCTGCCCCCTCCATAGCCAATACCACTTGCCTGCAGTACAAACCATACTTACTAAATCTATTTTTCAGGGAGAAAATAAAACACTATATGTGTTTCAAGGATAATTTTTTAAAGAAAGAGACCAACTAGCTCGTTACATTCATGTCACCTTGAAACAGCAAAATGTTAGACAGCTAAAACCCCCTGAACTTTAAATTAACACCACCACACCCTGCCAGTAGCCTAAATCCCCGCAGTCCTTACTCAGGGCAAATGCATGTTTTGTTAGAGAAAGGCTAAGGTTACAAGAACGGTATTCACAGGAATTAGAATATCAGCTAATTTTACAGCAACTCTACAGAGTGGTTGGGAACGTTCATTTTTTTAATCCAGGATATATCGGAGATGGAGATACTTACTGCAGCCAGTAAAACTTTTTTTTTTTTTAATATTCTTCATCTGTTCATTTGACTAGAAGACTGTGCAGATCTAGTGCTGTCATGGATTTTAGCTTTGCAGATGTTACACTGCCAAGTATCCAGTGTATGACAGAAATTTCACGAGGTGAAGAACTGCAGTCTGCAATCCCTGTTAAGGGCAGCAGGTTTTGTCGTGAGCTGTGCTGCAGTTCTGAAGGTATTGCTGTGCTTTTTGCTTCTGACAGCACTCGAAAGCACCAAGTTACACAGATATACCCAGCAAATCTCAAAGACAGCATCTCTTTCTCTATGCACCGCGAGGACTGTGATTAAACTCCGAGCACCAGCTTGTAGGGCATTTTGGAACTTACTTCTCCAACGACTTGTTAGAACAAACCCCTCTGAACCCAGATGCTAGAACTCTCTAACCTCTGACACTACAAGCCATTCCAGGATGGCAGACAGCCCTAGAAAGCAGACAGCCTGTTTCAGAGAGCAGAAGAGATGACGTGAGGAAGAAAAGTTGAATAGTAGCTGCAAGAAGGAATTCAGACTTCAGATTATTAGATGTAGGTCAACAGCCCGTCTGCAGTGATTCCTAAGCTTCTCTCTCATAACCCCACTTCTCGGATGACAACCCTATTTTCACTGCAACTCCTGATAGTGTCCATACTTGTGAATCACGCCTTTTTTATGAAATTATATGAAGTTATTCATATAGGACTGGACACAAGCGAAACCGAACACCCAACTCCTAACGCTGCGCACACTTGTGTCACTTGCTAGAGGAGTTTCCCTTGCCTTCTAGCAGTGTAAATGAAGAGCAGGACACAAGGCTCTGCATCTCTTCTGTAAATAGAAAACATTCTTAGCACCATTACATAAAAGTCATTTCGCAAAAGACTTTTCCTAAAGCTTTTATACTATTTTACTTATTTCCTTGCTTGATTAGCTTTTAACCAAACATAGATGTTTTCCTTGACCTATTTTCAAAGCTAACTAATCCCTAAATCCCCCAGTTATACAATCGTGAAGGATTAAACGTTTGTCGTGAAAGGATCTGGATTTGTTTAGACTGAATAAATTTCAGTGGTTTAAATACAGTTCATTGATTAAATTACATTCATAGAATGCTGGCTCTTGTCACGGGGAGTCTGCCAAAGCAGCGCTATTTAGATGTGTATGATATAAGCTTCTGCTCATAGTGAAGCCCACAAAATAGCTGCATGTGGCACATCTTGGAAGAGATGCTCTTTTTATATAAAACATTTGTTCCATCTCCACAGAAGTACAATTATATAATATCCCCATCGCAGAGGCACCCGAATGTCAGCCTGGTCAGAGCAGCAGTATACCAGGTAGAACGACAATCTCTGCTCCGAAGCACGCAGCATAAAAGGCAAGACCAACCAGGTGGAGCAGACAAACAAGTGGGTTGGTCTGGGGGTGGTAGCAAAGATGGAGTGACAAATACTAGGATGCACAGGATTTGCAGCCAATGAGGAAGAACAATCACGACATGCCATCTGCCCACCCCTAATTTAAGATTAGAGTTCTCTCTCCCCAGTACAGCGGAGCACTTCTGAAGAGACTCTTGGAGGAGGACGGGACTTCATCTTGGAGCTTCTCCTATGCTGAGTAAGGTGTCATGGGAGAAAGGATAAAGATGGGCAGGAGACTGAAACCAGCAACAAAGGCAGGTGTCAAGGAGGTAGTGCGCTGACAGGTCACACACAGAAAGGGCTAAATGCTCAGAAAGGCATATTCTGCTTCCTTGGGTTTTGCGCACACAGTCAGAACATTCTTTAAAAGTCACCTTCACGGTGGTTTAAGCTAACTGGTTTTACTTCTCATTTACAATGAACTGGAAACTGCTATTTCCAGTTACACTGTCTCAGTTGAAAGGGTATAACCTCAACTTGCTGGCACTGAGCAGTCGCTTTGTACTTCTCAGAATGCGCTGAGATCACTTGCAGCGAAATGAAGCCACCTTTAGTGGAAGTGTGAGCACCAAGACAGTGATTTAAAAGAACTGAAAACATATTTCTTCAGGTTTAGACAAGGACCTCTCTAAATGAGGAAGTCAGGAATATTTTTTTTTCCTTAGACGTCATGATCCCTGCTTGGGTTTCTATCCTTTCTTCCAAGTCTGTCTGTCTCTGTAAGGACAGGAACCAGAATACACGAACTGCTTTCATGAACAGCTGCTTTCATCTGCTCTAGCCATTGCTGGTTTAACCAGTAGGAATAGAACGGTCACACACAATTCACCTTCACACCTTCTAAATCCATCAATTTTGAACTTATTTAATGTATCTAGATTTGTGTTGTTCAATTCTGAAGTGAAGAACTTGAGATTTTATTTTCAGTTCCCCCTGATAAAGCACTCCTTCATGTGAGCAGGGACTACGGATTAAACAGTCATGAAATTCAGGTTTAGCACAAAACACCTAGAGCATTGCAACATACCTGCTGAATAAAAGGTGGGAAAAGAGCACTTTCCACTTAGCATGACATTTCCTGTAAATACAGAATTTACACAAATCTTTACACAATTATATGAGCCCTTCTACCTGGAAACCGAAGTCGTTTTCAGTTTCTGCTAGGACAGGAAAAACAGCTCACTGAACTTGAGACCTCAGTATTGCAAAACGCAGTACAGATAAGCCAGCTCTTAAGAAGAAAGTCAGACTACTTGCTCACATTATGGGTGGATACCCTGGGAGGCTGCAAAACACAACCACAACCACTACCCTGCAGCAAGCAACAGGTATTCACAGCTTGACAACAGGTACCGAGAGTCACAGATTTGCTGTGTTGAAGACAACCTGGGGGACATTCACAGCTGTCACAGCTGCGTGCCTGCATTTGTAGCAGCCCAAGAACAAGAACGCTGGTCAAGAATGAAGAACAACCCAGTAAAACGGAAAGTACAGAACTACGACTACTCTTGAAAATAATGGAAATTAAGGAAATGAAAATGAAGGGAAACTTAGTTACAGGGAAGCACTGGAAAGGGTGTCTAAGCCTGCAGAAATAAAAGGAACTCGGCTAGTCGGTGTGCCTCATGCTGGGCAGCCTCCTCGTGCGATCTTCCAAGAGCTCATTCTCATCAGAATGTGGCTTGATCAGAACAGGTTAGAAAAACCAGAAGTGGTGGAGAGCAGGAAGGTTTAGCACAAAATCTATGTTCAGCAAAGCTAGTTCACAGATGTAAATCAAGAACATAAGATCAATCAAAAGAGCAGCAAGGGCAATTTTTTGTGTTTTCTCTTCCTTTCAGAGCAGGTGTTTTGAATCCACTGTTTTCCTAAACCAGTACAGTCACAAAACACTCTCAAAGCAGTTTGATTTATTTACTACTACACAAGCTAGATGGCACATTAAACAGCTTTTACTGACAGCAGAGTTAGGGAGCCTTGCTGGACTACCAGCTGAATGGCGGAAGTCACCTGGAGCGCACCTCCTGTGGCTTTGACTTCAACAGCAGGCAGGATCTAAGGACAAGGTGACAGGACTTGCCATTAGAGAACTCCCGACGTAGCTCAACGCCTGTGCACAGCCCTGCACGTACCTGGTGCCACACCACCAGGACAGTGGATATCTGGATCCCCAGTGAGGACAATCCAGATTGGAGGGCTCCGGTGCCAGGCTGTTTCTCAAGGAAAGGACCCTCTGGGAAGATCTTCTGCAGCTGGGATCTGGCTAGATGGCACTGCCACTGTGTGAGCCAAGCTTCCGAACACATCCATCAGCCTTGACCAGACGAGGAACGATCGCAGGGTTGTAACGCAAGGGAGTAAGATACAAGCACGGCAAGGAAGGGCTGTGAGACCAGTGATTCCCCACCGCTGGCACAACACTTGACAGGAGAAGGCAGCGGGCAAAGTTACAGAAGTGAATGTATATGCATCACGTAATGTGTACGTGGTATCTTAAAAACATTAGTAAAAGGGGGGAAATTCCTGCTTAAATTGACCACACTGACAACTATAAAGGACCATAAATGACCATAACACAAGTTTAAAGAGTAACGGTGCTGGGTCAGGTCCCGCAGTGGCCCAGCACATGTATTTTGCATTCTCCAGTCCTTCTGGACAGACTTTGAACTAGTTGAAAGCATATTCAAACTTCACACACGTGTTTATAACGGCACTTCAAGTATGTTGGTATGTCCTTTGATGTGTGCTTAAAATACTTATTTCTGACTGTGAAAGTCACGCGTCACACATGTCACCCAGGAACAGCAGGACACTCGTGCAGTTACTCTCGAGCCTCAGCAGAATGCTGCGCTCACGCTGGATTCTGGAGGAGGAGCAGTCCAACGGCTTTCCGTTCGGCTCCTGAAGGAAAGCTAACTGGGAAGTAAACAGACCACCGATGTCGATGGCTCCACCAGCATCCCCGCACACAATGCCCAACCAATTAGAAGATGCAATTTCTCAAAAAAAAAAAAAGAAGGCACTAACATCTCTTTGCCACGTTGACAGTTGTCGGGTTTTACTTAAATATTAATTTTCACCTGAAATAATGTTGAAACCAAACATTAAAACAACTGTGTATGGAACTTCCGGGGAAAGTTCACTGTGGAGCGGGGATGACATTTGCCTCAGTGCTGATGACCTGCATAAAATCCAGCCACGCTTTATGACGGTGTGAAGGCACGTTGTGGCACATATTTCCTGCAGTGTCTCACAAGACTTAATCCATGCAATATGCAAGGTTTTCCAGATTAAACTCCAGCGACAAATACATGAAACATCCCTTATTATTGTATTATTGTTTATGAATTAATTTCTATGAGGGAATTACATTTTGGTGTTACAACACTACTATCAATTTAAAGAGAACTGCCTAGAAAAAAAGCAGAGCAGAACACTTCAGGTTAGATCTTTTGTTCAAGTCCTTGGTTGTTTATTTTAAAGACGGTATCTTACAACAATTTTTTACCTAAAGACTGCTTTTCTATCATTGAGTCTTAAACAATCTGTTCCATGAACCAGTGGAAAAAAGTGTTTAAAAATAGTTGAAAAACATCCTTTCATTAAAATTCCACGAAAAAATGTGACAGTCATTATCTATGACGAGACTTCTGCGTTTACGGAGAGTTAACTTAAATACCATCTTCATCTCTCCCTCCCCCTCCCGTAACACTGAACAACCAGAATTCGTTGTGTTGCCTATCGCAGATCGAACGCTGTTCATCTACTGCTATGATGAGGACAGCATAAAATACCACCTGGTAAAACTGCAGTGCTGTGGCACATAAAAAGCTCTTTTCTCTCCTCTGCCCTCAGGAGAGGTCTACACTCCGGAGCCCCGCCTAGGTACCGCACCACAGCTGTGCTGCTCCGCTCGCAAGGGCTGCCTGACCCAAAGCGGCAGGAGCTGGGGTTACGTTACGCGGCCACGCATCCTCATGAGAAACCTCCCCACTCCTGCAGCCGCAGCCGCAGCCGGGCTGGCTCACACACCGACCTTCCCGCGCATCATCCAGGCAGACCAAGGGCTGGTACGGATGGTCTGAGAGCGGCAGTGCCCAGAAGGCGGGGAATGCCGCAGTGCCTTTCGACATGGGCATGTTCTGGGCTTTTATGCAACTGCTCCTAAGGAGGTTGAGGAGCTGCAATTAGCACACATTGCTTCCTTGGCAGGGGAGCTAATCAGGCTCAACGTTCCCAAGCGCCTCCTCTCCTGAGCAGTCCTGCTTCTTGTGATGGAATTTTCAAGCTCTTTCTTGCTAATTCTTGCTAATTGCTTACACCGCTTCCAGACTCACTGGCACCGCGGAAAGCTTCGAAGCTTCATTCTGGTGTGGAAATGGGGGTGCAGGGGGGTGGGGGTGGATAGGGAAGGGACCACTTTCAAGCTACTCTAATACATTAAATTTAATTCTCACTGCATTTCAGGGGTGACTCCTGGCCTCTGTCTGCGTTGTAAAGTCAACAGCTCTTTGAAAGCAAAGGATTGTAGGTGTCACAGCCAGCACCATGCTGCCAGCTGCCAGAGCAGCTGTCACTCAGGCTCAAAGCATGCAAATTATGTGACTGCTGGTGAGTTGTGGTTGCGAGGTGCTCAGATCTACTTGCACCTGATCAGATCAGACCACATGATTGATGGTTTGGGGTCAGGCTCGCAGCCTCAGGCTTTCCTCACTGAGAGCATCTCCCAGAGTCTGACGGAAGTCTGCACCTGAGCACACACCCACGCAAGCAGTGTGGACGCTGGACAAGCCTGTGGCTGAGAAAGGGCTTAATAGTTACTAGTCAGATATTTTGAATAGGCATTTACTCAAGCTTCAGAATCTATATCCTACTCACTTCATTCTTGCTCAGGTCTGAACGTGATGGTGATGAGACCCAGCTGTTGTAAGAAACTACTTGAACCAGCTGCTCCTCTCTGGTTGGGGCTGGAGTCCCTCAGGCTTCTCTCTTTCTTGCCTTCCCACGACCAACAGTAAAATATTTTTCATCTCAGGTCTGGCCTTTTCAGCTTGCTCACTCAGGTTGTTGGATACCGTCTTCATTATCAGCTTCAGAGTAATTGTTCACTGAAGTTATTTTGAAGATTATGTAACTGTTTCACACTATGATGTAAGAGTGCACTTGTAGCAGAGTGCTTCACAGTATTAAAATTCAGACTCCAAAATAAGTCACTATAAAGGGAGTGTCATGAGCACAAAATAAATTGTAACAGCTAAGAACTAAATAATATTTAGATGACTTTTCATATCCTTCTTATACCATGTTAACATAACTTTATTTTTGCTTTGTAGCTATTTTTTCAACTTGGTGAGTTCATCTTGGAAAAAACCTCACATATAAAAACATACTTCAAATGTCAATCTCAATATCAGAATTTCTTTTTTTTCTTTTACAGTTAACTGTACTGCCAGCATAAATGCAGAGCTTAAGTAGATCTACACATTATAAGATGAATAAAAAGGTAGAAAACACAACATCTTCTGTATATTTTACTAGAGGACATAGTTTAAAAAAGTCAAGGGCAAAATTTGCTATGCAAAAGTAGGGCACTGCACTGTATTCTCATTCAGTTTTGAAGTTAAAAAACAAACCAGCAATCTCCCTCCTTTATTGGAAGGTCACTGTAATGCAATAGGACACAGTAAGCAGTTGTGAAACTAAGCTCTCCAGAACCTGGTTGCAGCTTTGGAATGTGACCATTGTTGTGCAATGGAGTTTGTCACCATCATATGAAAAACCCATTGGGAAATAAATTTTTTGTTTACCTGCTCATCACAGATAACCATCGACTGACTCACATTCCGTAGTATTTTACTGAGGTCTAAAGCAATACCTGAACTGCATACATGATGATCTTTTTCTTTAAACAACTCTATTCAAGCGATTTCGGAACAAGCTTCATACATCCCACATGCAGCATGTTTTCTCTTGGTTTTGTGTTCCTCATTAAAGAGAAGGTACATCACAGGTTCACAGCCTCTTAAAAGCTTCTCAGTTCTTGCTGCCTATTTTTACCTGCTTAAAAATATACTATAATGATGCTGCTCTAGATATCCAGTGCAGTATTAATCATGCTGATGTCTCAAGCAGAGGCCTGACCTCTGCTCAGGAGCAACAAGCAGTAAAAGCCAATTAACCCACGAGCAGAGTCATCTATCTACGCAGTATGAACACGTTGTTCTAATTGCTATCCTCATTTGCCGGAACTTTGGAAAATCGGAGAGCACATCTACATGGGTAGGTGTGAGCAGAGCTCCTCTGCCCCTTCCCTTCCCCTTGGGGGAACTGATGAGGACGAGCGCTGATTCAGAATCCGCGCAGCCCCATTTGCATGGCACTGGTCTGGGTAGATGTAGAGACAAGGCAAGCAGGGGAACTCAGTACGTCTGCACCCGTCTGCAGACACTCAGCCTGAGCAGCAGACTCGCCCCGATACACAGAGGGCAACATAATAAAGACGATAATCAAGCTTCTCAATCAGGGAGCTAGAGCAATACTCCAAGTTTATATATAAACTAAAAATACGGCTCCAGATTTAGATTTCTGAATGTGCATTTAGGAAATTAACGTTGTTAATGCAGAAAGGTAACCTTCAGCATCTCAAATTTCACAGCTGATCCAAAACACACAAGCTACTTATGCCTTGAAGTAGGAGTTTCTGACTTGCTTAGTGAAAATCCTGTCTCTTCACTCCCATTGTCTCTGGTGACTTAACTCTCCCAAACTAAGGGCTCTCACGGCTTCAAAGATCTTTTCAACTGCAAACTTCTGTTTGCAGTTTCAGGTCTGTAGTTAATCTCAGGGCAAATTTGTCCACTAATATTCCACAAAAACACCTGCCACCGTAAGTATGAGAGGTTTGCCATAGATTTCACGTGTGGAAAAACCAAAAAGCAGAGGCGGCGAAATCTGCTAGACAAATGGCTTCTGAAACAGAAAAGAATTTGACAGCTCTTTAGAAATTATCAGTTCAACGCACGGTCCCTTCTCAGAAGGTGACAGTGATTAACAGTCAGTCCAATGATGCTACTGGATCCTGCATGACTACGCTGGTGAATCAACCTCAAACTGAAAAACAAAGGCTGTTTTTAAGAGTAAAGGCTCACAGGACAGCCTCAGTCAGTAAGGTTGGTTCTATAAAGGCACAGTCACGTTAAAAATAATGAGACAGACAAAGAACAGATTTTTCTGGCCATTTGTAGCTCATACTATGCACGTACCACATTTAATGGCAAATTTGCTGAGTAATAACAGTATTATTCACAGCTCATAGGGAATACGGAATGAAATCCTAAGCATCCCATCCATTATATATGAAAGACCTCCTCAGGTAAGATGGACCTGATAAAATCATTTTGAATGGTGGGAAAAGAAGCCTGCAACCTGCTGTTGAAAGCAGCGCTGAAACTGAATATATCCACAGAACACACTTTTTCAGTGCAAAATTGCTATTGCTTTTCTCTTGACAACTCCCAGGCACATGAGTGCCTGCACTGTCCCTCACAAGCTGCAGAAGAACACAACAAGCTGGACATCCTCAGCGCCTGCCGTGGCTAAGCGGGCAGCAACTCCTTCAGTGCCGTGCATGATCTACAGCTTTGCAGAATGGGTTCTGTTTGTCCTATCCCATGGAAACACGACAGAAAATCCTCTTGGACTCATAACTGGAAGAGAAAGCGGTTTGAGAACTGAGAGTTTTCATCTGCCATTTTTACAGAACACGAGTTTCCGTTCACCGGAGGATTTCTTACGTACTCATGGAAACACTGTGTAGAGAAGCTCACATTCAGCGCTAGACTATCGTGCTCCTGTGTGCTTCTCCTAGAGCTCAGGACATGGGCTTCTCCTGCGACCCACAGTGAAAGCCTCCGTGTCACTGCCCTGCCCACACTCTGGGTGTCAGTAGTGTGAATGCGAACACAGAAACACACGCGGGTGCGAGGGCAATAATTTGCTACAGCTTAATAGAGGCATTACTTACACGACGTGGCTGCCTTAGGCAGCTCCAGCCTTTCTGATGATCCTGGAGCAGGAAAACCTCCTACACAGAGCTGTCTTTTCAAAGGCACATCTTACTCTAACATCAAATCCCATGTCTATATTCTGCACGACATGTCTGGAGGTGCGGCTGAAGCGCAGCCCATTCAGTAGCTACGGAGAGATTGCTACAGAGCGTATACCATGAGTAACGATGAAACCGTTTTAGTAACAGTGGTTGGGGGGCACTGTCAAACAGGTCACAGAGAAAGATCAAAATGCTGCCCCGCTTTACACCGGGTTTTTTTATTCTAGGTTTAGGAAAATAACTTGGCATCATTTTTTACTATGATTATTGGTCAGGAAAAATTAAATAAGGTTGAAGCAATTTTTCGTTAAGTTCACTAAGAATATTTAGGTTTCAAACAGAAGTCTCTTCAGTGCAATTACGTCTGTACTTGTGCCCACAAATCTGTGCTGAAATAATGTAGGATAATGCATATCAGGACAGTGCATGAGATGCCACCGTTAAGCTTAGTGAATCATTCTTATTTCTCTCAAGTCATCATAGAGAAAATGATGAAGTTGATATTCTAGCAGACTAGGCAGAGAAAACGCTTCAGCTTATACAGATCCTGCAACGGCAGGTATTATTAAATGTACGGGTGAATGTCCCGTGCAGTCTCTGTTCCCATCACCTGTAGTTAAGGAAGTTTTTTAACTGGACTCAAGGCACGTGGCATTCTACTTCTGCAGCTATTTTGAACTTCCCCTATTAGTATTTTAATTTGATTTATGGCCCCTCCTGTGAACACACGCAGAAGGTTCTATGCTGATAGCATATTTTCCTTCAGTTATCACAGTAATATCTTTTTAAAGTGGAAAAACGATGGAAAATGTTAAAGGGTTCTGTTATCTATTGTTCTGGGAAGCGGCTTTAGTCAGAAATGACATTTAGCTGGAAACCAAATGTTAGCATACCGAGGAGCATGGCCCTGCCCGTGTATTTCAGGGTATCATTACACGGGTGCCTCAGCAAGTCGCTGTTCATCTCAGCCCTCTCTCATTACCCCTTCCCATCTGACTGCCATCAGCTGATCTGCCACAGGCACTCCCACAGCCGGCCAGCAAGCTCCTCGCTGTCAGACACCAAGCACCATATTTAGGGTGTCCCTTGGAAATACAGAGGCCAATAGGAATATAGTTGCCTCGTTCTGTCAGCCCCTTACGAGCTGACTGCCTCTCCATCACACAACCTTGGCCAGCCAAAGAGAAAACGTTCTCAACCTATGGGCTGAGCCTGCTGATCCCGCACAGGCCTTTGCTGAAAATGCAAAGAAATTTAAAAAAAAAAAAAAAAAAAAGAAAAAAGGTCTTTTAAAATGTTTAAAGTATATCTTACATAATCCAGATAAAATGTAATTAACTTTTAACATCCATGCAATCATTTTGTTATTGCAGCTAAAAAATAGTTCTCAGAACCCAGCTCTTCCAGAATCTCCAAGAAAAATACTCTTTGTTTCACCATTTTCTGATTCATTCGACTTTGGAAGAAGCATAAACACATTGCTGTGTTTAATATTGTTGCACAAGAGAATTCACAAGAATGAAATGTGTTCAAAGTTCCTAGAAAAAAATGTAGCAACGCCGGCTGCCAACTTGTTCAATGTCAAGCTCTAGGCAGTGCAGCAGGACGAGCAGTAAATGACTCATAGTGAGTCACGCTTTAGCTATTTTTGCTTTTAAAGTAATGCCAGGCGCTGTGTTAATATTCAACCCAGAGTAAATTTAGCAATGCAAGAAAACAAGTGTTTCCATGGTTGCTCCTTCACAATGTTTATGGTATATACACAGCCACTGGGCACAGGAATTAAGCCAAATTAAGAATATGGAAATGTTCCTCTTTCATTTACAACCGAATTTTGCTCACTGGGTTTCCTGACTCACTCAGCTACTAGTTTTTCCGACTCTAACAAGCACACTGCCAAGCGTCCCGGTGGTCGACAGCCACCGCTCTCCTCTGAAGCGTGGCTTGTGCTGCGTACCCAGCTGGGCTGGCAGCAAGCTGGCCCGTCAGAAAGCGGGCAGGCGAAAGCAAGCGTCACCGAACCAAGGGGGTGATCACGACAGCGACGCTACGTGTGTTTTACTGAGGTCAAAACAAGACTGACGTGAAGGCCTCACTAGTGAAACTAAGTACATCAGTGGTGGGTACCGGGTTCTGTGACACTTCCGATGAGGAGCTGCAAAGGAGGAGGGCTGAAGAGGAGCACCGAGGGGAGGAAGGAGGTTGTGGCGTCATGTGAAAAGGGAAAGCAGCTGCAGAAAAAGGAGGAAGGATTCAGGCTGGGGAGCAGTTGGGTAAAATGAGAGAAGTGGTAAAGAGAGCACGACAGAGCTGGACAATATCTTTCCATATCGCGGCTGTGATGTGACGGAGCCCGTTATGCAGGCGTGGTTTCCGTGGAGCTATCGGCACAGCCAGGTTTTCTTAGGTGAGCAGGTATCTATGGAACTATGGAATATGAGCCCAACCGACGCAGATATCTGACACAGCGGAACAAAACTCTGCTGGAGAACAGGAAGGGAGAATTTAATTTGGCTTGTAGGGGAAGAAAAACAAACCAAAAAACCCAAAGCAAGAGATGATGCAGCAGAGGTTAGGCTTACTCTGCCACACTTAGAGCTAACAAAGGATTACATATGATAGTTACTTCTTTTTGTTCAAATTTTAATACAGTCATTTACTCAGTCTGAAATTGCAGTAATTACTATTTTTACTGTAGAGGCTGATAAAGCAATCAGGAAGATTTTACATTTTTTCCCCTCAAAAAAAACTCTTTAGCTTTTCTGCATGGTCTTCTCCCATGCTGCGATAAGCAAGGCTTTTTTCCCCGTCTTCCCATCTGATTATAAACTAGCCACTTCGTTTATACTGGACGTTTATAGAGAGATCCTGATGAACAGCCTTCCTGGAAAGACTTCTTTAGATTTCATTAGGACTTGGACTGACCCATAAACTTTCAAATAGGGAGTGAGGGAGAATACTTCAAGTCTGGGCCAGATCCAAAGAACTGAAGCAAACTACAGAAAGTCCAAAATGATGAAAAATCCTGTTGAGTGGCCTCCTAACCCTGAAGGCATCTAACTCTGGTAAGCCCCTCCCAGATTCTCCAGGGATCTGAAGTTCTGACTTCTGTACTTGCCCAGAGTTGCCTCAGCCCGAGTAACATGGAATACGTTGTGTGTCCTGCAGCCTCTTTGGCACTTGAGAGTAGACACAGCTCCGTCCAAGTGGAAGAAGAGAAGGTGGTGACAGAGATGTAGAGAACCCAGTTTCCCATTCCTTGCTGAGTAAGTTCACTACTGGAGTACACAGTCGTGCACCCTCTTCACATCCTTCCTAGCCCCCTTCCATTTCCAGGTGCAGATGGTGCAGATTTTGCTTCAACTGAAGGGATGAAGAGTGCCCTCTACAGACCAGCCTACAGCTGAGGGGTTGCTTAAAACCTATGAGCAACTCTGTGACGCCAGAAGTAAGGTCCATCCCCCCCAGCAATCTTACTCTGATGATGCATAGTAGCAAATTCCTACAAAGGGCACCAGACAGGTGACAGTGACGTCTTCCTGGTATCCTTGTCCAACCTCCATTCAGCAGGTCAGGGGCATTTGGAGGATCCAGAGAGAAGTCAGAAATGTTATCTGCCTCATGAGGGATTTTTCTTAGATGCTTATTTGTGAATTTATTTCCATCACTTCCTGCAAAACTGCCGTGGCGGCAATGCTAATATAAAACATAAGCACTCTCACCTTCACTCCACGAACTGCTCCTCTCCCTCATGAGCTCCTTCTGATGCCTGCTTGGCCAACTGTCAGACAACTTGCCTTTAATCCTGAGATCATTCACTGCAAGTCTGGTAACACAACAAATCTACATCCATATTTAGACGGTAAGAAACGATAAACCTAACCACACTGGTAAAGTCAGATGCTGTGTCTAAGTGAGAGCTAATACCAGCTGAAAGACAACAACTTAAAGCACCTCTCAGTTGTGACAGATCATCTGAATGCTCCAAGGCTGTTTTAGAGTAAGTGTAGATGCCAACAAATGTGTTTGACTTCTTTGACTTCGTGGTCATGGTGACTGAAAGCAACCCATCTTAGGTTACTCCTGAGCGACAGAACACACAGTACCCACTTCGACTCCCTGGTAACCAGTAATCGTTTGAGCGCCTGAAACCCCCAAACCCACAGAGTAGAGCCACGGTCCATTTCCTCTCCAGCGACACAACCCAGGCGCGTGTGCTCAGTCTCACAGTAAAAACCCTGATTCATTCTTTCCGTTATTTGTAGTGGCACGTTCTTCGTTCTCTTACGCAACCCCGTGATCGACAGACAGATGTGAAGCACGCTATGCTGACAGATGGGGCTGCCGCTGAACAAAGCTGTTCACGCTGATGGGCCGTAACCCTCTTTGTGGGAGCCAGAGCACCTAACCGTGGGCTCTGGCAGCCAGTCTGAGGTCCACAAACCTAAAAGATGGCTGTTGGAGTCCTTCAGCGCTTCTCTAGCTTTCTTTGTCCATTTCAGATCAACTAATTCAATAGGTTCGGGGCAGCATCAAGAAGATCTCCAGTATATTTCATGTCATAAAATTCAAGATGGAAAGAAATCATGCGTTACTGTGAGGTTATGGTGCCTACGGCTTCAAGAGGGAAATGAAACAATATGGGTATCAAAAACTACAGCGAGCAGCGAATGCATGTGAACTCCTGATGAGGAATTAGAGGAGGTTTATTATCTGGCTGTACAGTTCTGGTTTGCATGTTACTGTGTGTCGCACCTGCAGATCAGGGAAATTCCTTTGATTTCAGAAGCTACGCTGACGCTTACCAAAGCACGGTTGAGCTCAACCTGCAGCTCTTCTGAAGGGCACACCAAAGAGCTACATGGCAAACAGTTTCAGGAAACATAAAAACACCAAGTGTTTTCTTTTCTCTGAGCTGGAGTCCTCTGAAGTTACCACGCAGTGTGACAGGCACTGATGGATGGATTACAATGTAGTCAGCTTTATCTCAGATCTGCTTCCCTGTTCTTCCTGAAATGCTTTTTGTGCTGGCACAAATACTCAAGTAACAAAAAAAATGAGTAAATAGACAAAAGTTCCCAAAATTTTAAAGCTCCATTGAGCTTTATTTTCCTCCTTCCTCCTCAATATCCTAGCTTCAAAATGAGAACTTCTCTACTGAAAAAAGGAACACTGAGATGCTCTCCCTTTCCTCTTTCTTTTCTTCTCCTTGAACTGTTCTTCACCTATTCTCCTGTGATCACACGTGAAGTTTAAGCTGTAAGCTCATGGCACAAGAACAGAATCCCTCCACCTCTCTCTTTTAAATTGGTCTGAACACCACGTAAGACATAACGGCAAGTAAAATTGTCCTGAGCTGGCAGAGGCAGTCCTTGCATCTTCACTGCTCAGATTTTTACAAGCAAAATAGGATGTATGACTAAACCATGAAAGAAACGAAGGAAAACTGTTAGTGAAATCACTCATGTTTCATTACCAGAAAGTAATTTTTCCATCTATTGAAGTTTTCAGAATTTCAGATACAGGCAAGGTTTAGCATCTAACTCCAGGCTTCTTATTCAACTGAAATTTGTAACACATTTCTGATGAGTTTACATGTGGCCACAAGACATGAGATTTTATAAGTTCCTGTGTGCACAACTGGATTACCATAGAGTCAAGAAACACAGGAACTGACAGAATTGAACTAAACACCATTAAGGGAGAACATCTATATAAGCTAGAGTACAGTGCTGGCACAGGAACAAATGAGCAAACACTTTGCCACAGACTTGATTTGCCTAAAAATTTCTCACCATCTGAGCAAAGTTCTAAGGTTTTTCATCACT
>NW_010423762.1:68718-81744 GCF_000710305.1 Buceros rhinoceros silvestris
CACCCTTTCCATAGAAGTAAAGGGGGGAAAATTAGTATATTTTAAGATGGCATTTTATTAGATATTGTGATTGAACGTAACATCAAGGGAATGGGAAGGCACGTCCAGAAGCTCCCTTCCTGACCTATATGCTCTTATAAACAGTAAAAATGCCATGCTGGTAGCCATCAGTGTGCTCACTTAAGAGAGAAATATCCCATGACAGTAACAATAAATTGCGCAGAGTATTATCCCTAAGTGTATAATAATGATAATAAAAAACTATTTCTATGCAACACTCCATTGCCTTTCTAGATTTTATATACTCGGAGCTGATCTGAAAGCCAGGCTGAATTCTATCTTGCAAAGACTTTTGTAATGGAAGAAAATGTATATCTTTTAAAAACACATGTATAGATCAGATGAGAGACACAGAAAGAGAGAAAAAGATATTTGTAACAGGAGCGACCTACATCTGATGCTCTTTCCGATTTCGGCACCTCCGTCAGCTGAGTGCCTTTACCACAGAGCTAAAGGGTCAGCGTCTCTTAGATTTTTCTTCTGCACTTGTTTCCACTTTTGTACCTAATTAAATACACACAAAAGTGAGAGCGAGACTGATTCCAGAGCTACAGGCCAGCCACCCAGCCGGCTAGAAGTCAGTCAAGTCCTGATTTTAAATTGCTCAGCCTGAATCCCAGGTCTCCTATGTGTCAGGTTCCTCACAAGGGAGAAGGGCTCTTTGAGGGGCTGGGTTGATTCCTCTTTCATCTTAGCTACAAATTCCACGTCAGAGCTCAAAACACCAAAGCAAGAAACTTCTTATTTTGATCAGTCACATTAGGAAGGCAATCTTTTTCTCAAAGAAACGCTCACCAGATCCATTGGCAAGTTTCTGCCTTTTATGCTATCAACACACCTGATTTTTGACCCCAAAAAACTGCCCCAGACTGCAAAAGAAAAGTTCTAGTGGTTTCATTCATTCTAGAGTTGGTCCTTCTTTGCAAGCTAGCAATGACGTTAGCTGTGATGGTCATGTTGCAGTTTGATAGTAATCTTAAGTACTTTACAGCTCCCAGTGCTACAGTATTTGAGCATCCCGTTTATCCAGTTTGTGTCTCCCGCTTGTTTCTCTTTCCAATAATTCTGTGAAAATAATTCTGTGTCTAAAATACAGTTATATTATTATTTTCAGCTCTTTGAACTGAAAAAATCATAAAAAAACAATGATGTTTTAGTGCCGCAAGAGAAGCAGTGTTTTGCAGAGCAGACTGGACATGGCTACTTTGCTCCACAGGGTACTAGCCTGGAGCAGCATGGACATGAGCCAGCCCCGTTCATTAGTTTCTCTGTGCACAGCCCCCCCGCCCTCACTCTATACCCATCGGAATGTCAGAGCTAGGTACGAGGGTCAGACCCACACAGACTGTAGACATCTAACTCCCAGTGATCTGATCTGAACCTAAATGACTTGATCTAACACAAGACGACTGTAACAAAGCAAAGAACTAAACCGAGGCCTCCAGAACTTCAAGCGACCTTCCTAAGTGCCAGATCATCTCACATTTTTCCACTGCTCAAAGGGCTGGCTATGAAGAATTTTACATAAATGAAAAATGCATGTACTCCCCACACCACTGAACTGTCACAACACCAATCCCACTTTCAGTTAGAATTTTCAACTTCTGTGATGAAGTTGTTTTCCCATAACTAGTCAGTAAAGGGATTTTAAATTTTTATTTCATATTAAAAACACAAATTAAAATACACTAACGGTATTTTTCAGCTCATCCTCTGCCAACACAGCTATGTATAGAGATGAAAATAGAGCAACAAAGAAGTTAGGTACAACTGAAGAGAAACCCAGATCTGCAAATCGGTTATGTGACTCCACACAAGTAACTTCAACTACTCACTCAAGTTTCACTTCTGTTATATGGTGAGGAATAAAATTAACTTGCCTACCTCAGTGTGATGTTGTCAGGATTAATTGCATGAAACTTGTCAAGCATTATACTACAGTGTCTTGTTTCAGCTTGTTTTCTTATCCTACTAAAAGCAAATCAAAGACTTTAGTCTTTCCTGGAATCTCCAGATAGACTGTTTTATGAATTCAAAGACGCTGTGGATTAATCTCAGCCAGCAACTAAGCCCACCCAGATGCTTGCTCACCCCACGCAGCGGGAAGGAGGAGAGAACTGGAAGGGTAAAGATGAGGAAACTCGTGGGTTGAGGTAAGGACGGTTTAAAAGGTGAAGCAAAAGCTGCGCGTCAGCAAAGCAGAACAAGGAATTCATTCACCGCTCCCCATGGGCAGGCAGGTGTCCAGCCATCTCCAGGAAAGCCGGGCTCCAGCACATGTAACCGATACTTGGGAAGACAAACGCCATCACACCAGACATCTCCCCCTTCCTTCTTCTTCCCCAGCTTTATATCCCTTTGGTCAGTTCGGGTCAGCTGTCCCAGCTGTGTCTCCTCCCCTGTTCTCGAGCACCCCCAGCCTACGCCCTGGCGGTGTGCTACAAGAAGCAGAAGAGGCCTTGACTCCCTTTCAGCACCGCTCAGCAATGTCTAAAACATCCCTGTGTTATCCAGCACAAATCCAAAACACCACCCTGTGCTGGCCACTATGAAGAAAATGAACTCTGTCCCAGCCAAACCCAGCACAAAAGGGAATTCCTTTCACGGTGCCATTCCTATCCCAAACCGCATCTAAAATAACTTTTTTTTTTACATCATTATTTCTCGGCATAGGCATGGCTTAAAATAGATATATCAACAGGGCAGAACGGCATCTACTTGAACATTGAATAGTAAATTTAAAATCTTCTCCTTTCAAAATATTTGCTTGTTGATAATGACTATAAATCTGTCCTAGCAAAATGTTAAATTAAGATCCACACTTTTTCTGTTCAAAACCTCTGAGACTTTATCTTCTGTGAAGAGGGCAAGGAAGAGCTTAATAACTGCAGTGTTGCTGCTTTCCAAACCACATCACGACGACTGGTTTCCTGTGACAAAAAGTTGCCCAAACTACTACTGCCTCTCAGATCCACCATTCCCCATGAAAAAACAATTATCTTTCCTATGTTTGTCAGATTGGCTCCTTTAAATAGTTTGGCATAATCAGCAATATTGTCATTCACTCAAATCTTAACAGCTTCTACAAAACAACTACCGAAGCAGGCATCTGTGGGGTGTTCACACAGACCACGGCTATCAAGGGAAACCTGTCGTCCTTTGTGCCCTAGATGTGAAACTCAACAGCCCTCAGCAAAGACAGCAGTGGCAGCTGGGGTCACCGGGGCAGAGATCAGACCTCCTGACTGGCTCTGCTCAGAGAAGATCAGAAATTTAAACTGATACACAGAGATTAAAGACAGATCTTACTTTCATTTTGTGAAGGCAAAATTCTCATGCTCTGTGCCAGAAGGTGCCTTTGATAGATATATACTGGCATGGAATAAAAAGACTTGGCAACGCAACTTTAAACAGAAGGTGGGATTTTAATGTACAGAAGATCCAAAACGCAAAGTTCCAATTCCTGCAGTCATCACCACTTAGCTCCTACGGGCTGAGTCCCGCAGGTCCTGCGTTGTGGTTCCACTCCCATAAGGAAGTGGAACGTGCCAGCAGTCTCACTCATTTCAGAGGAGCTACTCGGGCAATTGCATTTCAGCAACGTGCTGCAGCGGTTCACTTCATCCGAGGGAGATCACTAAGCACCTTGCAGATCCAGGACCTTACGCGTAAGGAGAGCATCAGTCATGTAGGCTTAAGGTCACAAAAAACTTTCCTTACAAACCAGACATGCAATCATTTAGAACTGTCTGACATTACCAGATTTGGTGAATATCCCCCCAAGTGCTCAATTTTTTGGAAAAGATAATGTAGCCATTTGGGGTACAAGAAAAGGGTAAAAAAAAAATAATTAATCAACACCTCTTTTCTACTGCTTACATTCGAAGCAGGTTTGAGTACAAAAATTTAAATTTTTTCCATTAAAAATAAGAAGTGCGGATTTAGGAACGTAAGATAGTCCTGAAAACAGACTTCAGCAGAATCACTTGCTGTTCACTTAAAACCTGCCTGACAGTGTTTTGACACGTATCATCAGAGGCGGAGATTTTGCATCATTTTGCACAAATTCCAGCTAAAGTAGCTGCATAATAAAGGCTCACAGATGGAGGGAAAGTGCCTGCACACTGCCTGAGAGACGAGCAGAACAGGAACTGCTCTGAGGCATGGTATCACCCTCACTGGCACAGAGCTGCGCTTTCCCATTCCATTTCTGCACCTTAGCTGCTGCTGAAGTTCAAAGTTGAGCAGGTCTCCTTCCTGCAGAGCTGCCTAGAGAAGGTGACATGGGGCCATTCTCCTCCCTGAGCCCTACAGCTACTTCCTCACTGCACGGCATGTGTCAGATGGCAGGGAACAACCATGGAGCTCTCTTTCATCACTGCGGCAGCAAATATCACAAGAAAAAATGCATTACCTTTCTTAATTTTCTGTTGTATTTAACTGCTTCACGCTCCGCACCGTATCTACAGTTGAGATAGCTTTTCTCCTTCAAATCCTAGTTAATTCCTGAGTAGCAATACAAGGTGGGAATGTAACCTTTCCTTCTTCAGCTACTCTAGAACACAGATGCCCAACTCTGCAGAAAAGAGGTTTAATGATTCATGGTAACTCACTGTGGAAGGCAAATAATTTTAGAACCTACCCCACCTGCTCCTTTGAGACATAAGAAATCTCCAGGAAAGCCCCTCTGAGAAAACTTGGCTGGAGTTTTTGTATGTTATCTGATTTAGCAACAAAACCGAAGCCTGGGAAGGAGCTAAAAATTGAATCATACATATATGAGCGCTTGAAAAAGCCCAGAAGTTATGCACTAAGTTGTGCCCAAATGTGGAAAGACTAACAGCTGAAAACAAAATATTAACCAGGTAGCTGTTGATGAAGTCATCCACACATGTAACTCCCATCACGTAGTTCTGATGTGCGCCGCAATATTTGCAGTCACGATATAATACGCTGCGTTATGGGACCAGTACTGTGGCAGCCACACTTTTGAAATCACAACTCACACAGGAGAAGCTAAAGAATACACAGATGACTTAAGTGCGGCTGCTGAATATTTAACAGAGTGACCTTAACGTTCCCCTTACAAAAGAAAAAAAAATAACACGTACACATGGTGTGCTATAGGGTAACTCTCCAGTTGATCAAAACTATCAGATGTCTTGCACAGATTTTATGAATCTTCAGCTCAGCTAGTTTTGCAGCCCAGGAATTCCTGCCTCTGAGCCCACTCGATCTTCACAGTAACACTACGTTTTACATGGTATACTTGGTATTTTAGATCATATCGACAGCGCTCAATTACACATCTCAGCATGGTAATTTACTACCAGAGCTCAACAATGAGAAGAGGCTCTTTGTACCAGATGGAGCACACGCGTCAGTTTAGCCTCCCACAGAGATGTTAAGACCAGAGACCCCGATCCTATAAGAACGTGAGTGTCTGTCACCGTTAAGCTTGTGAAGAAATTTGTGATATTCAATTACACGGCTCTTTTTGAAGGCTAGGGATGAGTGAGAAAAACACGGAACAAGGGAGAGCGTGAATAAGGGTAATGGCCAGAAGATCACACCACTGCAATAAATAAACCGGACAGTCTCACTGGTTCTAGGTCACTGTAGAGAAGCACATTTACGTATGCAAATATAAACGGACTCCACTGATCTTCAGTCACCCATTACCACTCAAGAACTCCTGGGAGCCTTTTGAAGAGGAGACTAAAGCAGGGAAGTGACTTTATGGTGGATCAACAGATTCAGGCAGAAGATGCAAGTTTAAAGCAGCAGAATTGTGCTCGCTTTGAAAACTTTGAGTTTTCCACCTGTTTTCTACCTGCAGACCTGAGATGGCATTCAATTCTCCATCTCACAGGAAGGTGAGTTGCTTCAGACTGCTTATTTGAATTCATGTGCGTCGTACTGTACCCAAGATGTGAAAGCTAACTACTAATTTTCTACCAACTTTTTAAATTACATTAAATGCTGCAGTAGGAGCAAACGGGATGGATTTAGCTCATCAAAAATATCAGGAATTCTACAAAACCCAAGGTGACCCAGCTGATCAATAGTCCATGTAGTGGACACAGCAGTCCATCCATCATCATCATGCATTTCATTCGGGGCACAATCTGACCTCCGTGCACAACCAAAACATCTCTCTAAGTGGCTAATAAGACAAATCTGGATTTCAGGCAGTAGTAGCAGAATGATGGGGGGGAGGGTTGGATTTTTTTTTTTAAGAATAACTCTTATTGTGCTTATTCAATTTGGATTTTTTTCAACAGGTCTGCCAGTTAGAACTCAGTCCCACAGCCTGAGCTGAAGGTATTAGTAGGGCATACACCCCTTCCTCAGGCAATTACAGGGTGGAAAGTAAATCCAAAGTCAGTTACCAAGATTTTATCTTCTCAGTTACAAACACCTGGAAATTAGGAATTACAACATAATGGTGGGACAGTAATAATTTTACGGTTACGCAGGGGGTGAAAATTACACTGTTCTGTGGTCTGCAACTTTCTATGTTCATTCTCAGAGTAGTGCCAAGAGCTTTATTAAACTTAGAGATCAGTGCTATTACTCAAATCCAAACTCTTGAAAACCATAAAGATGGAAAACAAATATACTAATCCCTCAAGCTCTAATCCTGGGGAGCCTTGAGATATCAGATCTAAAATTCACCTTGTCAAGCATGTCCTGACACTTCATAAATCTCTACAGGGAAGTAGTCCAAAGTCCAGCGAAGCCAGCGGGAAAATTCTTTCCGCTAGTTTCAGTGGGTTTTGGACAGGACTCCAAAAAAAAAACCTCGAGGAGAGCTACAGGAGAGCATCCAGAATATCATTTTCCAATGATATAAATCATTAATCTATGACTCCTGAAGTTCCTGAGATGCCAGTTTATGTTGAAATCAAAATGTAGGGTGGGAGGTAATAGGTGCAGGGGTCAAGGGACAGTAAGTAGAATAATATGATTTCAAAACATCATCATGATTGGGGATGAACAGCACAAACAGCGTTAGAGCTCATGAACTTTCCCGGTAACAGCAATCGGAGCGATATTTTAACGGCTGCTATGTGTGCAGGGCAATAAGAGCACAAAATTCTGTTGTGTTGCATAAATACTAGAACTGTTCGCTCTCCAACTTTGCTGGTCATTCAAGCACAAATAACTTCCAATGTTACCACTTGATAAATCACGTGAACTAAGTGAACCAGATTTTAATAAGCTGCAGTGCACGCGGTGTGTGCATAGGAGCTGTAAACCTGAGAACACACACAGTAAGCGTTTTCCAACAATACAGCTCTGCGATGAAAGCAAAGGTCTTCCGAGAGTTGCAACACATCCGAAGTTGTGAAACAGGAGCAATTTGTTTAAGTGACAAATGAAAACAGCTTACCTAATCTTTTTAGAAGATCCTATCAATTAAGAAAGAAAATGAAGAAGTCTCCAAACGAAAAAGAACACCTTACGAAAAAAAAGATGTGAAGCATTTTCGTGGTATTTGTGTTCAAACATGGCAAGAACAGTGGGAGTCTAAATCGAACAACCAGGGTAATTACACTGGCTTTTTCTACACAGATATCAATTCAAATAAGTTTTAAAATAAGAACACTCACCCCAGGATGAGCCATAACCAGCAGTTCTACATTTCAGGATAGTTGGACACATATTACCAGTTAGCATTCAAATAATCGAATTTTTAAAATAAAGCTTACATTGTTTTCTCATTTCCTTAAGTTGATCCTTAAAATATATATATTTTTCATTCCTTTGCAGATCTGAGTCACTGTTGTTGCTCTCCAGTGCAGCAAATTTTTCTTTAACTAAATATTTTAAATCTGGTATATTTTCTGGTTTTTCTCGTTTTATCTGTAAAGAATAAGAAATAGAATGTTATTCATTAGGACACACTTTAATACAAAGCAAAAGGCATCAAGCAAAAAATCATGAACACAATCTCAGTTCCTTTTGACTACAGTTAGGTTTCCTTCTCTGAAACCACAACCTCCAGGTAAATACTTCTTTCAGCACAACCAACTATGAAATGTAGAGATTAACTTCTCAGTGTTGTTTAACGCAGTTGCTGGACGCAGAGTATTTCTCACACAGGCAGCTGAACCTTGCAGTCACACTCACTCCTGTGAGCAGAAGAGGTCAACACCTTAACACCAATCAGCCTAACACGGAACGCGCGTGAAACCAAAGAATGTGACTCCGTCCCAAAAGTGAGAAGGTGACTGAAAAACAGAAATAACTCCTTGGAGAGTTCTCTAAAAACCTCCACTCTCTCACCATTTTTGGATCAGCTTTACAGAACTTTATGATCCACCTGCGTGATGAGTGTGGTAACACCAGAAGCAGCAGAACGGACAGGTAACATGAAAGGAGAGCACCTCCGCCTGTTGGTGCTGGGTGAACAAGCAGCATTCCGCTGTAAGGGCAGGCGAAAACACAGTTTCTTGAAAAGCACTTGCTTACAGTAATCACATGTGGAATGATGTGAAGAATGAATGAAAAGAAATAAAAGAGAAGTCATCGCATAGGCAATACAAGGCATTCCAAGAAAGCAAAAGGCAATTTTGAAAACATCCCCCCCCAAACCAATAATTAGAGTTTTCCCTTCTGCTTCTCAAGCCAACGTTAAATTTTAGGGAACTGTACCTTTGATGGGACTTCCTAACAGCTAGCTTACAGGTGGTGGGGACTGTGCTGTGCAGGGATGATCAGCTGCAGCACAAACTCTGCAAGAAGGTGGACATCAGTCAAATCCTCAATGCTAAGCATTTTCTGAACCAGACAAAGGCTATTTCTATGCCAGATCTCCAGCAAAACATGCCAATCCAACAAAAAGGAGGTAAGCACCCTTTCTGCTGAGCCACTCTTCTCCTCCCGCATACGGTAAGATCTGCCCCTCTCCAGACCATGGTCAAAGACAGAAAAAGCACCTCCTGCAAAAAAAATGGTGCACTTCATCAAGATTGCAGGTTCCAGAGTTTACAGACACCTTGGAAGCCCTATGGAGTATATTTTATTTCAGGAGCCAAAGAAATAACAAATGTTCACGTAAAAATGGACTTTGCAGATAGATAAAATGCTACATAGCCAAGAAAACTTTGGTTGCCTTTTAATCAAAGCAAAGCAAAGCAAAGCAAAGCAATCCATAGAACTATTCCTTCTTCCAAGAGCAAAGCCAGTTTGGCACATTTTCTTTAGAGAGATGCAAGTTGCAGCAAGAATAAGAAAAACCCAAGCACTGCCAGGGGATGGCACGCAGTTTTCAAAGGCACCTGGAGATAAAAGATCACCTTCCCTAAGATCCAGCTGTGAATGGGAAAGGCTCAGCAACACCTCGGTACCAAAGAACCACCAGCATGTCATCCCGGCCGCTCAGCCTGCTGCACAAAGCCACGCAGGAGCGTACAGTCCTTATCCTATGAAACTTGACAGAAGGAGCAAAGGAAAACAGAACATCCTGTGCCAAGGGCAGTGGGGACAATCACACTCAAATGATTTGCCTGTAGCAGCATCACAGCAAATGGCTGCAAAAGGCCTATCACAACCAAACCCAATGCTGTTCAGTACCCAGCTGGAGACGACAATCGGCCACCAGAGTATGCAAGCACAAGAAAGCAGTTACTAAATCAGAGTACATTCAAAATCCAGCTCATTACAAAATAACGATTCGATTTGGACAACACACAGTACAAACCCACTCCTGCCTGCAGCAACTCCATCAAGCTGTTTTTACAGACGTTGTCTCTTTAACGTCCAAACACAGGACCACCCTCACAAGCACAGCCCAAATAGCAACCCATCCCTGAGACCTGCCCCCACCACAAGCGAGAGCACTACTGCCAGATGCCATACAGAAGATCCAGAGGTGTAAGTAAAAACAACAAAGTGCTTCTACGTTGCTGATGCTCACACAAAGAGTAAAAGAAATGATGTGGACGTTCACTACAGACATCCACCTGCAGCAAAGACAATCGTCTTTTCCCCTCCACGGGGACTACGTCACACATTGATTAGCTACATCAGGCTCTCTCTATCTTTTTCTTGACTCATGGAAGATTTGGGTACAGAAACTCACCAACAGCACCTTCAAACCATACCTTCAGTGAGAGGTGAAGGGCACAGCCAATCTTAGATCAAATAGTGGTTCTCTCAACTCCAACCTCCCAAATTAAGGGACTTTACACATGAGCAGCAAAAAGCAGGAACTGTAACATACTCTTACGTTAGCAAAACAGACAGATCTGTGAGAAGCTGCATTATATGCTCAGGAATACGCTTTGCCCCTGCCACTATGGAGATACAAAAACTCGCATGTAGACATCTACCCTAACCTCCAGAGAAGAATTACACAAACCCCTCCCTTGGCTCCATAACTGTAACCACACAGCTTGCTGCCATATAGCTAACAAAGTAAGAGCTAGCACGCTATTTCCTAAAGGCAAGATGAACAATTCCAGCAGTTATCACGACAAAAAAATAGCCCTTCAACCAGCAAGATCGCCAATAGCAACACTGAGATGCTCCAGCAATGCAGCATGTACGACGCAGGCTCAGACAACCGCCTAATACAGAAACCTAAAGAGTCAGACAAGAGAGATGCCCAAAGAACGCTCTTTCCTGTAGTTTGACTTCTTTCACATTTACAATTTAAATGCAGTTTCTGTTCACCTCCCAATGACGGCTTTCATTGCAACGATTAGTAGAGACACCTTTCCCGACCACACTCAACACTGTCCCATCAAGTCTGCTATTACTGACATCCCAGGTAGACCTGGAAGGTCATCACGTCACAGGTGATTAATAAGGCACATCCACCCACTGTAATAACAAGCAAATGCATTTGCTGTGCACAAGCAGTTTCTCTTTGGTGTTGCAGATCCTACTCCATGAAGAGTCCAGAAAACAAATGAAAGTAAATGTGACATCAATCCTAGTTCCTCACAGTGGGACAGAATTGCAACATCTTATACACCGGATCAGCACAACACCCCTGCAGGTACGTCACAGCTTTCTCACCACCCACTCCTCCCCTACTGATTCGGGATGGACGTAGTGATGATGAGATTGGCACTACAAAATGCAGGAGGACAATGCGACCATAGGACAGGGCAAAATTACCAATATCCAGGGCAACAAGTTGGGGTCATAGTTTTTCATCTCAGCACCGCATCACACAGATGCTCACTAACAAAACTGAAGCCATTGGCATGTTCAATTTGTCAGTAGAAGTTACTTCACGTGGGAACCATGACAGACAAACAACTATTCGTTTAGCAGCGCTGTCAGCCAAAACCAGCACGCTAAGTAACACCTTGCAGTCATTAGTCAATCCATGGAGAGCTACATTGATTTTGAAACGGGGCGGAGGCGCACACACCCTACAAAGCATCCTGGAAATGACATGTAGCTATGAACTGGGAGTGTTCAGGACATATGGTGAAAAGAGTATCAGTCACAACAGCTTGTTTACAGCAATAGAAAAAGCAAAAGCATCTGCTGTGACAGTCCCATCGCAGCAACGAACCACACGGGTATTTACATGGGAGCTCAGCAATAACAGGGAGAACAGACATGTGGTACGTGGTAATTAATGATACGGACGAGATCCACCAGCAGTGCAGATAGGAAAACACATTTAGAAACACTAAAAAAAACCCAGCTGTTCAGGAAATGGTTTAGGAAAGCGTAGGGGTGGTTTACCTATCAAAAGGTACATTTGGCAACACACCACATCACCTGGTCACAGCTCATACATGCAGGGAGGTTACTGTGTTTGATGGGCAATGCTCGTGAAACGAGACAGTTCACGGCAGGTCTTTGACTTCTGCCAGCATCTGTCTGCAAGGATGAGCCTTCCTTTTGCGGAGTCTTGCACCGGTAGCGCGTCTGTTCCACATGTAAACTGTTGGGCTATGCATCCAAACACCGGGGTGGCTGAAGGGCCCGCTTGCACAGCCCAACGGCACAGTAAACTCAGGCTGTTCGAAGGGGCAGTCTGGGGAATTCTTATTTCACCTATTAATATAACCATCAAAGCGAAAAAAAACTGTTCTGTTTCAGATCGATCTAGAGCTAGTGAGATCAAAGGTACCATAGACTAAAATGGGACCAGCTTGCGGTGTTGGTCTACCTACAGTAATGGATTGAATCTAAAATGGCACTAATTAGTATACATTTGCATGCAGTGTTTCATTATGTCCCCAAACACTTTACAAACATTAAAGAATTCAGCCTCAAACACCCAGAGTGACTTTTGTACCATCAACTGTATTTTACAAATGGGGAGACTGTGGCCTGAAGAGATTAATAACTTGGCCTCAGGTTGCACAAGGAGACTGTGGCAGAACCAAGAATAAATAACTCCCTGCTCCGTGCTTCGAGCACAAAGCCATCCTTTTACCTTCTCCGTTGGCCGAGGGAAAGGTCAAATTAAGATGTGCAGTTGGTTCACTCTTACAAAGAGGCCTGGGAGAGCTTGTGGCCGCTTGGCGAATGTGGCGATAGAAGAGCGGCATTCTGCGTACCACAGAAACGCACCGCCAGACTCCACGTGGCACTGGGTCAGCTCAGGACACTCCATGCTCATTTCTTAGCCTTCTCTTCTCCCTCTAGCCCAGAAGTCCTTTAGCTGCCTACTTCTGTTCCTGCTGCTTTCCTAGGTACCCTTTCTCAGGGCTGTCGTTTCTGTCTCATGGTTTGGGGGAGTTGGCCAGTGCCGTCCGTTTTATTTCTCAGAAATTCCTCGCCATACCTGAACCACGCTGAGGTTTCCTCAAACCAGTGATGCGATCTGCACAAAAACTATCTTTCCAAAGAAGTCAGAATTCTCACATAATCTTTCAACCCTCACGTTATTTGTTCCCTGTAATTTAATCACTTCAACAAAAGGACTTTTAAAGTTTAATTTACGGATATTATTGACATTTGGTATTTGTGAGTTAACCATTCCTG
>NW_010423762.1:81846-107205 GCF_000710305.1 Buceros rhinoceros silvestris
ATTCCTGCTTGCTAACGACCTTTTTAATGACCAAGGCAGCTGACACAGCAGAATTTCTTCATTTTCCAGACTCTTTGTTATTTCATTTACGAAAGGGAGGGTGATTAGTCACTCCGTGCTAAGCAGCTCAGAGGTGTGTGGTTACCTAGATATTTCTACCCTTTTGGGACAACCCAAGAAAGGATAGGCTGATGTTTCCAGCTAACTCTAAACCCATAGCGATTCAGACTGGATTTACACTACAGCTGTGTGCCTGTGCACATGCTTACGGAATGCTGACAGCAGCTGCACCTTCTGAAGAAAAAACTAGTTTCTTACAGCTCCTGTTGGAATAGAATTTCTGATCTCTGTGAATTTGATATTGTAAAGGAATTCAGTCAAGGTTTTTCAGACTCACGCACTGAGGACTTGGGGTAACTAGCCAAAGACATCCTACAAAGATCCAGTGTTCAGAACCCCCGTCTCTCACACTTTCGGAATTGACGGCACTTTTAAACGTCTGCCCCAGACACGGACACATCTAAAACTACTTATTTCACAGAACAAATGCCAAGAACTGGCTGGCTATAGCAGGAGGTGTGGAGACTGTCAGAACAGCCTCTCTGAGCATCTCCCTCAGATACAAATAACTATTCCTCCTTTATTTACATCTGCTATGCAACAAAATCAACCAACAACGCATGTCACATTTCTCTCTTGTTTAATGATTCCTACGTCCCATTATTTCATCCTTACCTCACTAAATAATTTATTATTACAAATATGCAGCCTTTCAACATGCACATTTATTTTACCTCGGGGCAAGTCAAAGTTTGCTGTGATAATTTATTGTAACCAATTTTTTTTTCACTGAGAGGGAAAATAACACAGGAGCTAAGTAAATTTGTGGGCTGAGTCACCCATACACTTCGTGAATCATGTGAGAACCAACTCCGAGTGAGTCACCGCTGTAACTGAATCAGGCTGCAAAATTCCAGCTCAACCTAAACAGTCATTTATTATTCTTCAATGGCTGCATTCAAACCCTTTGCAAATACCGGATCATTTGTTGATGCACAAATAAAACACAGCTCTTGGAAACATCTGCAAGGGCAGTAGGAAGGCCATCTCCATCGTTTGGTAGCGGGGAGTGCACTAGTTTGAACGCGGCTCTGCTGCAGTCAGAACCGATCCCGCAGGGGATCGGGGAGACCCAACTCCTCCGCACAGCATGGCTGCAGGGCTGGGGCTCCTGTTGGGCAACACCTCCGCGGGCCATTGCAAAACGCCAGGAGAGGCATCGTTAGAAGGGCTGACCCACACTTGTGACACACTCTGCCTATTAAACCGGGCCAGCACAACCGAAAATGACTGTCAGCACATTTCAGATATCCCCAACCCTGCCGGAGCCCCGGTCTGAAGGGGGGGCAGGGCTGCCATGGTTCAACAGCAGCATGTCAATACGGTGGTGGTAACGGAGGTGTCCCCCAAAATGAAACTGCAAGTAACTTCCACAGGTTTTTCCCCTCTTTTGAACACAGCTGGAGATGTTTAACCTTTCTGAAGAGAGCAGGCACAGAGGGGCACGCGCTGCTTCCGTGAGCGCTGGGCTATATCCACACAAATCCATTAGAGGGATTTTGGTGGGGCTAGAGCTGAACTTTGGCACACGCTGGGCTTGCTTTCTCCTGTTCCGAAAGGATCCATATATATATGCAGGGCGGGATTGATGTAGATGAGCACCCACTGAAGAAACAAAACGGGGTGCAAATGCAGTTTACAGCCTGAACAGCATCTCTTGGGGCTCCCATCTGGTAGAAGTTTCACTGCTAGTAAAACACTTTACTTCACACAGGTTTTAACAGAAAAAAATGCGCTTTGTATTTTCCCCTGTTACCCACTGTGGTACAGACAAGACCGCGAACATCTTGTTTCTCCCCAAGACCCCTTGTGTGCTGCTTCGCAAAGGGCAGAGGGGTGAAAAGAAGCAATGAAGGGGGATCTTACTGAAATCCCAGTATTGAACCTGCCTGCTACCCACAGTATAAAAGTGGTTCATAGACTCAGCAATAGTTGTGAGCAAAAAAAATAATTGTGAGCAATAAAGGTGAGGTTTTCCCAAGGTACCAAAGTGAAGAAAGCTATTTAGCACCTTAATCCCTTCAGCACTTCTGAAAGCCCAACTGCTTGCGGTTTGCCACAAGGGTTGGACTGAATTTTCTTAATGTTTTCAACCAAACAACAACAAAAAAGTTTTTCTTCATCTTGTTTCTCTGTAGTTTTTCAATATATGAAGTATAAATATGACAAAGCGAAAAAATCAAAGTATTTGGGAGATATTTCTGAAAACACCTAAAAAATATGGTTCAAGACACAGCAGAGGAGCAAGTGCATGAATTGACTAATCCTTTCTTCTCTGCCATGAACATAACCTCTATGCAAGTTAATTTTGATGCTCCAGAGATACACAGCATCTTGTTCAAGGTAGTTTTGCCTGAGCACAGATTAAGACCTGTAACAGCAAAAATAACTGCTCTTATAAAAATGTTGCTTTGTTTTAACAGCATGTTAGAAGCTGTGAGGCAGATGGTGCATCTGTTTTAGCGAGGTTGATTCATCAGGCTGTTGAACCAGTTTACCAAGCTGCTGATTAATTCACATATTTAGAAAATACATTAACATGGATATTAGAGCATTTTTTCCCTTTAATATCCCACTCAAACTGATGGGAATTTAGACATCGATTTCAGTGGGAGCAGAAGGCGGCCCTAAGGCGATTTCAGATTAACAACTTGTTTACTCTTGTACAGCTCTGGTTGGCTGACTGAGATCACTAAACCTGTGTTTTCCACAGTGCGGAAATAAAGGGCTAAATCCTAAACCAGGTACAATTCAGTGTTATCTTCACCAGCTCCTACAAAGCTCTGTTGATTCATGCCAGCTGTGACGCTGATCCCTGTTTACATACAAAGTGTGACTTCTCCTCTGGAGACCTGCGTACAGCAGGTATGGTTGCAATCAGCTGATTTTCCAGAGGGATGCTTTCCGTATTCCTTGGGTACTCCTCCAGTGAACATCAAGAAGACTGTTTCAATTTTTACTTCTCCCATTTTTTTTCCATTCATCTGATGACACTCTTGTCCTCAAAAAGTTCTTCAGCACTGACAGCATTTCTTCTTCATACTCTCCAAGACAGCAATGTGAGTCATATTGTCATTTTTCATTAAGACTAAACGTAACACTCACACTTTTGGGAAATAGCAATAAGATTTCTTAAGCACGGACTCATACTTCATCTGAATTGACATTAGCTGAAAAACATACATCCTGGCTGACACTTACAGCCTAGACTCACCAAATTAATCTATCAGTATCAATATAGCAATCAAGGTGGCAGTAATTCCATCAGGGTCAGCTCCACCTTTAACAGAGAACCGTGAATTCAGCGATGGTGCAGAGTTGCACTAAGCAGCACCAAACAAAAGTGCAACTGCAGTAAGTCCCCCCCACCCCAGTTTCCTTATGAAGCGTCTTACACTGCGGTGGGTACAAAGCCCCTCACCTGTACGACAGTCTGTGTCCTGGGGCAGGACTGTCTTTTTGTTTTGTACTTTACTGCAAATGCCTTAGAGAGGAGTCTCTCCCTTGAGCCTTTCCTCACATCACACTCTTCCATCATTATCGGTGTTGTTTTCTTACCCAGCGTCCTACTGGGACAGCCTCAGTAAGAGCTATCAGCCTGGTCTTACTTCCCAGGTCTTACTTCTGTTCTTATCCTTCTCGGTTTACCAGTGCTGGCTGACAGCCTGCACCTCTCCCCCTGTCTTGGCAAACGGTCTGTGTGATGGTGTGATGGTCCGTGGCAGGGAACACTCTGGGATGCTAACATACCCTTCTTGCTCTGCAGGAGTCCCAGGATAGCTCAGTTCTCCAGGTTTCACAGGCTCCCTGCTAGCAGCATATCGTGTGACAAAGAAAGGTAGTTTCACCTGCAATTCTTTTTGTCTTCTTTGCTTACAGGTCCCATCTTTGTTATTAACACAGTTTCAGCAATGCCTCAGAAACAGAACTGTAACAGAAAATTAGCATTCAAAGGGCCTCTGCTCTTAGTATGCTAGATTAAGCTCTTTATACATTCCTCTATAGTCTCCAGTTTTTGCAAAGACCGCATGTGCTCCATGTGACATGTGTTACAGCCTGGACTAATCTTGCCTACATTACCACCCTGCACATCCTTGCCAGTGCCCTTCCTAAATCTTTGGAGTACAGCACGCCTTTCTTGTTACCTACCAGAGCATCAAGAGGCTGGTTCTTGCCAGTAGATAACTGATGATGACAGTCCCTGTCACTCTACTTGTTTGATTTTCAAAACAGATGCATTCACACTTTCTCTCTCCCAGTCCTCCTGCTGGAGGAAAGCCCCTCATAAACATTTGGGAATATAGCTTGTTGTTTAAAAGCATCTTCCTTCATTATGATGCCCACAACTCCCTTCACAACTGGCTGTTTCTGTGCCGACAGCTGTGTCCTGACAACTGAGCCAAACAGCCTGTTTCCAGAGCATCCCTCTATACTTATATATCCCTTTATGAGCCTCGCAAAATTCGGTCCTGAGAAAGCGGACAAAATCTGAACACGTTTGTTATTACAGGTCATTACGTTAACTTTCACATAGTGGCTCAAAACCAGCTTGCTTCATTCTCTCCACATCAAACCTAAAAAAATGTGAACAATATAATAAACTGTAATGAGCACAGAACTAGCAAATAGCACCTAAACGAGAGGTGGATTCCAGATGCAATCTGAGAGCTGACTAGAACAGAAAGCATACAAGAGGAGTTTTTTAAAATTCAAAGACATTTGTTTTGTAACTCTCTTGCAATTTATATGCAATGCCTTTTTTAAATCTAAATGCAAATTATCAACCCGGGTTTAAAATGACAACTAAAATGAAATCATATTCCAACTCTCCAGCCCAGACAGCTTCCCCCATTCCACAGAGAACCTCGTTTCTAACAGGTTGCTGGAAGTAATTAAAATCCAACTTTCATTTTAAAGTTTTTAAATAGTTCAGAGTTGAAATAACAATTTCTGTAAATGAGACTGGTGTGTGACAGCAGTATTAGATTACTCGTGTCTGCAAAATGTGACAGCAGGGTGAGAAGAACAAGGAAAAAAATAAGGGTCCTCAACTGCAGTTATAAGGCTGAAGAAACGGTTCTACCTGAGGGAAAAAAAAAAGCACAAAACAGAAGAATTCCTAAATTGAGTCCTCTTCACATATACTGTTGAAATACTGCTTAGAAAAGCAAAATAAGTGAAATTGCTTAGCCTCAAATTTACATAGACTTTTCTGCCTCAGCCGGCAGGAACAGGTTATGGTGTAGAAATCTTGTTTGTCTCCATGAGAACATACTCAGGCAGGAAGTCAAAGTGTGAGTATGGCTGTAATACTGAAAAAAAACAGTTCCTTTTTGACTATCAAAACCATTCCCATCATGCTAGCTGATAACCCCAGAAATTTGGTGTTGTCCATGACTAGAAACTGTCACTTACCGTTAAGACTAAAATCATAAAAAAGAAGTCACTTTCTTCTGGACTTCTCGCTCTGTGCATGCAAGTATTCCCTTCTCTATTATTGTCAAACTCAATAGAAAGATTTTTTTCTTGTTCCTCAGTTTCTACAACACCACCAGATTTGTCTCCCCAAACCCTTTCATGCTGCTAGCACAAAACCCGTGCCAGCCAACTCTCTTGCTCACACCTCCCCTGCCATCTGAGCTTCTCCCTACATCTTCCTGAATTGGCAGTCCTGGCTCTTATATTTAGTACTGGTTTTGCACTCGCCCTTCCTCTTTCTCATATTATTTTGCTTTCCCTTTTTTTAGCTTCTTTTGAAGCTCCTCGCATCACCACTCGTGACAATTTTTCACTACTGCACTTTCCTTCTTATAACGCTATCAAACTCCCTTCTCCCTCATTTCTCTGACTCATTCACTGTATATCACATGCTTAACTGATTCCTCTCTTATTACTAGCCCTAATTATGGGATGCCTCCATTCTTCCTTTCATATAGTACAGTCTCACCAAACACCAGCTCCTGAGTCACCCGCAAAGGATTTAGGGAGCAGACGGAGTAAGCGGCTGTCTCCCCTCCACGCAGGGGGCAGCAGTCTCCCGGGAAGGGCAGGTCACGCTGACCTCTTCTCGGGGTACGGTAGTACGTGCTCTCCCACGTGCACCCACCGGTACCTCGGAGTAGTCCGCCCCGAGTGTGCTACTGCTGTGCACCTTCCTCAACTCCTTAAGTCACTTCGTCATGAAGTGGCACCATGCGAAGTGGAACAGTGTAACTCACCCTAACTAACTAACCTGTGCAAGTGCACCTCACACTTCCACAGGGATTCTCTCTCTGACTACACGTCACAGCAAAATATTTCAGTTTGACTTGACACTACTCTGTTGTTATTCACAATCAGATGAAATTTCAGCTACCTGATATTTTGACCTGTTCCTGTAGATTAACTACTATCAAGTCCCATCATGATTGCTCCTGAGTTGTGTGATAGTTCTTGCTTCATGAGTTCCTCTTCTCCAGCCACCTCACCAACACATTCTCTCATCCACGGAATGTAAGTTTTGACAGCGGACACAGCTCATCTCTACAAAATCCAGGGCAGCTGGTATCTGCCCTTGTTTCTCAGGTTCCTGACAAACTCATGTGACGAGCAACAAGGAGCCTCATCTTGCTGTATAAAAATCTACATGCAAAAGAACCCAAGAACAGGACAAACAACTCCCTGAGGAAGTTATGGATTACAGTTGGTAAACAGATGGATCATTAACTGGTCAACCGTTTCATTTCTCACAAGAAGGAGAGAATGAGATGTGCCTACTGAAAAGTTGGGTAACAAAATTGAGGGAAAAAAAGCATGTAACTCAGTGGCAGAAGAAAAAAACTTGTTTGTAGAGTCACTAAATCAAAATGGAGTAATTAAAACTCCCACTTCAGAAGCTGCTGCTTTGAAGTGGAACTGCAGATCTCTATTTGCATATTAGGAATGCTCGTGTTGATTTCCAAGCTCCATCTGGGCAAGAGATTGCAGATGAGGATGACAAGGCTCTGAATTATGACAAATCAAATGATGCGGACTCATGAAATCCTGTAAAGATAATTAAGAGACTCTCAAGACGCTGTAATTAGTATATTAGCATGGTCTCCTCCTTTAGCAGTAAATACATTTTAACAATGTATAATGACTTTGTGTCTGCTATTTAATATATCAGCCCTGCTCAAAGTTCTTTGCACCCTTCTGTGTAGTTTGTCGGACCCGTTTTAAGCCCCTTCTCTGTGGCAAACAACTAGATGCACAAAAAGACTATGTTAGAGGAAAAATGCAAATTGTAGCACTGAAGCTTTAGAGATCCTGCTACCTAATGCAACCCCCTCCCTAAATTTGACAGTCAGACTTTTTATAAAATGGATGGAGAAAGCCAATGTCCAACCCCAGGCCTCACAAACCCCAGCTACCTCAGCAAAGACCGTCGAAGGGACAGGGAGTCCCATTCCTCCACTGGCAATGGGTGCCTGCGCCACAAACCCCTTCCCTGAGTCAGCTGCTTGAGCCAGGCAAATCCTTCCTCATAAACAACGATGAGAAAAATCCACATGCTATCAGATTTAATATCTTGGTGGTTAAAACAGTCATCTGTGAGTGACCCGTTTTCAAAGCTTTGCTCACCCCATATTACTTGTCCTAGCCCACAGGCTATTGGGTGTTCAGGGGTAAGACATCTCGATATCTCCTGTTTGAAGTTGTTCCACTTTGTATAACTAATTAAAAGATAATTGGAACAAGTGCTTGAACCTGACTCTCCCACATCCCAGATTATTGCCTAACCATTCAGCTGTAGATACAGTCTCTCATTTTGTTTCTGCGAGGTTCTTCAGTCATTTAGGCACTTCTGAAAATCCTATTCACTGTATTTTAAATACAAATATCCAGAGCAGAAAGTCACATTCATTTCAGAATTACCACTACAAATATCTCCCATTCTTCTCATACACAGCACCCGCTCTCTTGCTCAGTGGTGAAAGCTACACGGTTGGTTGGCTGGTTTGCTTGAGGAGGTTCTTTTTCAAACCCTTTGTCACAACACAACCCATTTGTGGAAGTACAAACCCAACTTTTTCTGTGGTTCTTAGTTTTGATTCCTTACTTGGAGAAGGCGGTGAGAAGCCTCAACAGTATTCACAGATACCAGAATAAAGGGATATTGGTCTTTCACAATGACTGATGATTGCTCTTTGGAGTCTAAAAATACGGCATGGGCTTCAGAAAGCACGTGACGTGACAAACAGCTCTCTGCCCTAAAGAGCTCGCACAGTAAATGACGGACCTGGCTCGCAAGCAAAGACACAGTATAAACCACACATCGGGAGAAACAGAGAGTTCACATCCCGGATAACGAAGTACAAGAGAAATCTTGTAAGGCATTTCAAACACGGCCAGCCTGGTACAACAGGCATTTGTTCAAGGACTCTAAGGGCATCGTGAACTGATAAGAGAAAGATAGCAGACTAGGGAAGAAGTCGTTCAAGAAGCAGTACACGTGACAAAGGAACTCAAGGAAGGCTGTGTGACTGGTCGGCACAAGCAATAAATGTTTACATTTCTTTTACAGTTACCAGTACACAGCTTACAGATCCTCTTATTCCATTTCAGCTTACGTGTCCTATACAAGAGTTTAACAAAATAAAACAAAACAAAAGAAAACCCCACTAAAAAACCCACAGGAAAAGCAAGAACGCGGGGAACATTGAACTATTTTAGTTCTGTAACTGGCAAAACCTTGCCCATAAACAAAGCCTTAGTTTCAAAATCTGAAGTAACTACAGCCTGAGAAGAGATGAGGGAAAATTTTAGAAATGTTGGGGGAACAGTGGCTTAGGAAAAACTAGGAGTCCAACAACAGTATTGTGAAATGTTAAACACAACAACATTACACAGCAAGCAGGGGAAGATCTGATTCAAAACCCCAAAATTTTGGCTGTGTAAAAACACACTGGCTCATTTCTGGTCTCCAGAAATGTGCATTCTGTTAATCTTCTGTTTACGGTTCTTCTTCCCCATGGCAGAGGCTTGTGGTGACACAATACAGGCACAAACCAACCCCCAGAACAAAAGGTTAAAGTCTTTTACAGTATTTAATTTCTGCAGAGATTTAAACATTTAAATGTGTCATCTCAAAACAAAATGACTCAGTATAGATGTAATTCAGCTGTACCAAAATGCATTAGTCATTCAGTAAAACAGGCATGGAGGATTTACTAAAAATACTTTACAGAAAAAAAATAACAACATTTATTTATTTACTGAATGGTTGTTGTGAAAAGCATAGAAAACTAAACCTGTATAAATCACCCAATTTGCCTATCCCAAAACTAGGACTGCTAGTCTGAGCCCTAAAATAGCATGGCTAACTCACGAGCAGCCCCGACCCAGCAAGAGGAGGCAACGTGTGCTGTGATCACGGGGCAAGCAGACAGGGCAGGGAGCTAGCTCAGGAACGGGCAGCGCGAGGTGCTCCCGGCCAGGAAGGCATCTCTCTAGCGGCAGTGTAACTTGCATCAGCTTCCCACACACCTAGAGACGAGATGGTGCTCCTCAGGGAACGTCAGCAACACGGAGCCCTGCCATCAGGATGCAAAACCAGAAGCAAAGCTGTTCATACGGCAGTTGGGCTGCCGGGAGCTTAAGGAAATCCCAGAGATGCCACCGGCAGAAGCTGCTCTCAAATGGTGATAACACAGCACGTGTCACCAGCGCCGCCCTTCTGGTACTTTTGGCAATCTCCATGGAAGCGCTGCCATCCAGGGCTTGGACTGCTCAGATGTCCAGTGCTCCTCCCTGGGGCAGGAAGCCGAGGAGGTGTGCTCTGATCAAGTCACTGCTATGCTCAGTGAGGAGCATAAATAGCACTGACCTCTCAGTGCCCAGAGAGATCATCAGGCTTCACTTCATCAGTAGTGCTGCACAGCAGACCAGCAGGATCCTCAAAGAAACGTCTCCAGGACGTGAGCTTGAGCCCCACTGGGTTAAGAATTACCAGATGTCTGCTGGAAATACAACAGAGCAGAGAGGCAACAGTCCAGGAGGTTCCTGAAGACAAACTTCCTGACACAGCTGGTGAGGGAGCCAAGCAGGGAAGGCATCCCCCTGGACAAGTTGTTTGCAAACAGAGAAGGATTTGTAGGTGATGCAATGGTTGGTGGCTGTCCTGGGTATAACAATCACAAAACGATAAGAGTTTTCAATTCTCAGGGAAGTAAGGAGGTGGGTGTGGGTTAGCAGAACTGCCACCTTGACCTTCCAGGGGGCAGGCTTTGGCCTCTTTAGGAGACTGGTTGACAGAGTCCCTCGGGAGGCAGTCCTGGAAGTCCAGGAAGGCCCAACATTCTTCAACAAGGAAATCTTAAAAGTGCAGGAGCAGCCCCATGTGCTGAAAGATGAGTCAGTGAGGAAGACGAGCGGTGTGGCTGAATAGAGCTTTGGCTGGAACTCAGGCGAAAAAAAAAAAAGGAGAGTTTTTGACCTTTGGAAGAACAAGCAGGCGACTCAGGAGAACTATAGAGATGACGTGGTTATGCAGGGAGAAAACTAGAAAGGCCAAAGCCCAACTAGAACTTAATCTACTAGGCTTAGGGAAGGGCAGCGGGAAAGCTGCCTGGCAGAGAAGGCCCTGGGGATATTGGTCAACAGCAGCTGAAGATCTGCCAGCAGAGTGCCCAGGTGACCAAGAAGAACAAGCAGGCGACTCAGGAGAACTATAGAGATGACGTGGTTATGCAGGGAGAAAACTAGAAAGGCCAAAGCCCAACTAGAACTTAATCTACTAGGCTTAGGGAAGGGCAGCGGGAAAGCTGCCTGGCAGAGAAGGCCCTGGGGATATTGGTCAACAGCAGCTGAAGATCTGCCAGCAGAGTGCCCAGGTGACCAAGAAGGCCAACAACATCCTGGCTTGTACCAGCACTGGTTTGGCCAGCAGGAGCAGGGCAGTGATTGTCCCCCTGTACTGGGCACTGGTGAGGCCACGCCTTGAGAACTGTGTCCAGTTTTGGGCCCCTCACTTTAAGAAAAAACATTGAGGAGCTGGTGCACGTCCAAAGGAGGGCAACGAAGCTGGTGAGGCATCTAGACAGTAAGTCCTGTGAGGAGCAGCTGAGGAAACCAGGGTTGTTTAGCCTGGAGAAAAGGAGGCTCAGGGAAGACTTTATCACCCTCCACAAATACCTGAAAGGAGGCTGTAGAGAGATATGTGTCAGTCTCTTCTCCCAAGTAACGAGTCATACACGAGCCTCAAGTTGTGCCAGGGGAGGTTTAGATTGGACATTAGGAAAAAATTATTCAGCAAAAGGGTTGTTAAGCATTGGAACAGGCTGCTCAGGGAAGTGGTTGAGGCACCATTCCTGGAGGGATTTTACATTAGGAAAAATTTCTTCCCTGAAAGTTTTGGTTGTCAATGATTGGAGCAGGCTGCCCAGGAAAGTGGTGGAGTCGCCATCCCTGGAGGTATTTAAAAGACATGCAGATGTGGCACTTAGGGACTTGGCAGTGTCAGGTTTATAGTTGGACTCAATGACCTTAAACATCTTTTCCGACCTAAAAATTCTATGGTTCTATTCTATGATTCTAAGAAAGACCAAGAAAAGGATACAAACTTGCAGAGGGTGGAAGCTGGAAACTTGTGACTTCAGGTAACAGGAATAAAATTCTGTTTCCTCCTCCAGATGTGCCTAGCCAACAGTTTTAGGAAGAGTAGGGGGTGTATGGAGAGAAAATTCTGAGTAGGTATCTCCAGTCTTCCAGTTAGTGCCAGTACTAAAGAAATCATTGGTGTAAGCGGCTAACGATGCTTCTGTGTGAAACAGAAGAGTCCATCCCTACTATCCAGGCGAGTCGCTTGCTTGCTCAGAATCTAGATCACTGATGTTGCAGAGAAACTGCCAAGACTCACCCAGCTTTCCGAATTCTATCCCTTGCTGCTAACCCGTGTGGGACAGAAGAAACGTAGCCAAGGGAAACCCCAAGCAGCTCAAAAGGAACAGAGAGCTCAGAGCAAACATGAGAAGGCAGAAGTCCTAGTGGTGCTCTCTCCAATCCTTCTAGCTAATAGAGAGGCCTGGCTAGCAGATGTAACCAGCAGACTGATGCCTGGTTGTACAGCTGGTTGTCACCAGCCAGACTTTGGTTTCTTTGATTACACTGCCTCATTCACAGAGGACGGACTGCTATGAAGATATGGAAGCCACCTGACAAAGAGAAAAACATCTCTGTGAAGAGACTTGCTATCTGGTGAGGACGGCTTTAAACTAAACTCACTGAGGAATAGGTACTTAGCCCAGAGGTAAGGGAAGGGAGGAGAAAGTATGTGTGAGAAGAGGCCACAGGGGAAAGTTACACATTTCTACCTGGAGAGAGGGCATACAGAGGCGTACCTCAGGTGTCTGCACACTAACGCCCAGCTTGGTCAACAAACAAGAAGAACTGGAAGTCTATGCAGAGTCAGAAAGTTCTGATATGATCAAGATCACACAGATTCAATGGGATAGCATCTGTGACTGGTACGCTGTCGTGGAGGCTGTGCAAGGAGAACAAGAAAGGAAGAAGGGCAGTTGCACTTTCTCACAAAGTATCTCCTTGTCTATGCAGAGGTCCAGTGTGAATCCAGAGACAGGAATCTTCTGGTCAAAAGCAAAGGCAAAAGCCACACTGGCCACACCACCGGCCCAAGGAGATGAAGTGGGTAAGGCTGTCTACAAATACCTACCAAGAGCAACCCAACCACCAGCCTCGGTCCTCACTACGGGTTTCCACCACGTGAGCAGCATGGCATTGAGCAAGCAATCCAGGGTATTTCTAGAGTGCATTGGTGATACCTTTTTAATGCAAATGCTAGAGAGACCAAACAAAGGTAATACTCTACCTGACCTTTGTGCATAACAAGGAAGGAGAAGGGGCAAATGTGGTCACAGATAGCAGCTTGGGAGTGACCAAGCTGATTGCATTCGGGATCCAGAAGAAGATTGGGAAGGTAAGCGGAAGAATTAGGATTTTATGCAAGCCGACTTGAGCAAGATGGCTCAGCAGAATCTCCCAGTTAGTTGATGCAGAAGATGCTTAAGACAGCTGGTAACTTCATAGAAAACTTACTAAGAGCTCAGGTACAAATAATCCTGTTGTACAAGAAAACTAGAAATTTCAGCAGAAAACCCACCTGACTAAGCAAGAAACTGCTTGATGAAGTGTAACACAAAAAGATGGCACGCAGCAAACAAGAAGAGGCAATAAAAAGGAGTACAAAAGCAGTACTTTGGCAGTTAGTAACAAAATTGGGAAAACCAAAGCACATTTGGAATTAAAATAAGTGAGGGGTATAAAAGGCAGCAAGAGGAAATTGTGTAAGTTCAAAGGAAACGTGGGGATGATACCGAATGGGGGAGGCAACCTAGTGGAAAAGGCTGAAGTACTAAATACATTTCTGCCTCAATCTTCACTGGCAAAGATTACTCCCAGACTTCCAGGTGGTTTGGGAAAGGAACAGGTTAGGGACAACAAGGCAGGAATGAATTAGAGCAGCTGGGTATATTCAGGTCTGTGAAGGCAGACAAGATTAATATGAAAGTCCTGAAGGAGCTGGCTGATGTGACTCCAAAATCCTACCTGTCCTCTGTAAAAACATGCACTATCACTGGGGCAGGCACCCCAAAACTGGAAATGTGCTAGCACTATGCCCGTCTTTAAAAAGAACTCGGGCAACTTCAGCCTCCACCTGGAAAGATTACGTACCACTTCCTTTTGGAATCCACCTCCAAACACCCAGAGAATAAAAAGGTCATCAGCAACCATCACCGTGGATTACGAAGGGCAGCTCATGCTTGATCAAACGGATTGCCTTATGCGATGAACTGACCTGAAATGCAGATGTGGGGAGAGTGGTGGATGTAATAAAACAGTCTGGTGGGTAGATCAACAATTACCAGGGCAGCTGGGCTCAGAGAGTAACGCTCACAGTAAACATTAGTTAGAAATCCCGTGGGTAGCCAGGACCGAGCGGAGTATTATAGAGGTGAACAGCAGGGCTGAAAATGTTCAGTACCCTCACCATGACCCGGGTGATGAAACACAACCTTCACTCAGCAATCTTCTAGACAATACTAACCTAGCGGTGTCAGACACATCAAGCAGTAGAGCTTTAATCAGGAAAGACCCTGAGGAACTTTAGGAATGGAAATGTCAAGTTCAACAGAAAAGTCGTGAGGCTCTTCCAGGGGCAGGGTATCCCCATGCATCGGGGCATGCTGGTAACTGACTGGCTTTGTAGCTGCTCTGCTGAAAAGGACAGGGAGGTTATGGCAGGTGCCAGGCGAAACGTGAGGAAACGTTCTCGCTGCTCATAAGGGAAACTGGATGCCGGCCACATTAGGAGCAGTGCGGCCAGTGGGACAAAAGATGTTACTTTCCCCCTACATGAAGCACTGCCTGGGCAGTAGCTGAATTACTGCACCCGGTATCAGACTCCTCAGGTCAAGAGGTACGTGGAGAAAGTGGAGTTTGGGTAGGGACATGGGCTCACGATAGAAGCTGGAATAGCTGGGTTTATTTAGACTGATAAACAAGAGGCTAAGAGAGATAAAAACTACTCGTAGAAGAGTTACAAATGTGGTGGAGCCAAACTTTCCTCAAGTAATAAAAGCGCATGTAAAATCACAATTTTTTTCTGACAGTGCTATCAACTTAGTGCTTCCTTTCTGGAAAATAAAACATGCTTTATTATCTCTTATTTAGTATCCCCTGAAACAGGCAGCTCATAGTCACAACTAACTTGACCATACCTACAATCCCAGTTGGACCACCTTTCTAGGTTGTAACACTGTTGATGGCGATACAAAATGTTCACCAGGAATCTCAGTGACTGCTCTTAAAACCTTCAGATTCTGATCTATTACAGCACATTAAAAACCTACTTTATATGGTACCTAACCATCCAGGAAAACATTTCATCCCGTTTGGTGCAGTCCAGATCGCAGCAGGTACTTCAGGCTGGAATTTCATCAAATTTATACAGGGTCCCAGCAGATACTCACCCAGAGCTGTAGTTCACCTGCTCCTGTCAGTATTACAAGCAAGATTTCTTATTTAGAACAAGTTACACAGTTTTTCTTGGGCATTAAGAGAGAAAACTGGCTGCAAGACAAGGATCTATGAAAGCTCCTCCCTTCTTTGGGCCAAGTGGGCGCAGCTCTGCTAACTTCAAGACAGATTTCATCTGCTAGTACCTAATTATTAAATGGTTTGTGTGGTTTTGTATGATACAGATTTGAAGTAAGCTTTGAGATTAAGAATTTTTTGATTATGTAACAATGCCCAGAGCAGAAGCTGTTCATTTACTTATTTTTTATGAGTATGTACACCCTAAGGACTTCCCAAATATTAAAATTGGAAGCAAAACGTAGTTTTTAGCTAGAGCTACATTCTAAAATTGGTTTGAACGTTGGTCTAAAGCTACACAGCCAGTTAACATAAATTTCAGGATGCAGTAGTGCTTGTGGACTCTGTATTTTCTATGCAGTTTTTTCTTCTGCTGCATAAAGATGGGAGTACTCCACCAGACCAAAGATCTGTCCAGCGATTTCTCTCGTCTTTGACAGAGACAGAAGCAAAAAGCTGGAGTAGGGATATAACAAGAGCATCAAATAAAAAGATCTGCTGTTTCCCACCATATACTTTCCTTACTTCCAGCAACATGCAGTTCAGGGACTTCCCAAGACAGAGACAACTGAGTAGCTGTCGATGAGTTTTTCCTCCATGAATTTGTCTAGTAGCTTTTCGAACCCATTAATTCTCCTGGTCTCTGTAACGTCCTGTGGCAATTTATCCCACAACGTAATTATTCGTAAATGTAAATTAACATAATGCATAAAGTTACTTCCTTGCGATGGTTTAAAATCTGCTGCTGAATAATTTCATTAACTAGGTCTTTGTTTGTATGTGACACTGTGTCATTTTCTATAGCTGCTTTTTGCTTTACCTGGATTTTCTCCTTACCATAACACGTGACCCTTCTATTAAAAATTTAACAGACAAGAAGCCCTGAAAAGAACTGCTATTAAGGACAGACTAATATAAGGCGTTTGAGTTCCGTGGGGTTTTGAAACAGCCGAACTGTAAACTCACTTTGAGCTGTAACACACATTACAACTATAGTTGTGCACAGAAACCTGGTTGATGGGATCTGCCTGATACACGTCTGTCAGTCCGGCTGACAGAGGCCAGGCACACGTACACCTAGCTGGTAGACTAAGGAGGATGACTGGCTCTGCTCAGGTCTGATTCGCTCAGAGAGGGTTAGCAGCGACTGACGTCATTATAACTGACGGGGTAGATTCTCTTAAGACACAGCTCAAGAGCATCCCCACTGTTGGGACAGGTCTTGTCTGCCAAGAGAGGTAACACAGTGCTGTGCATGGGCAACCCGGCAGTGCTTCTGCTCCAAGCACATGCCACCAACTAACAACGGCCAGCTCTGGTTGATGGTCAAAAGAAGATGAGAAAGGCATTCTAAAGCCTAGGCAGGCTGTAAGAGAGGAAGCAAGGGAGAGGAAGAGGAGGGGTTTTTTGCCCACCAAACTGAACATAATCACTGTGACTCCAGGGAGAAGGGGTGGTGGCGCAGGCTGTGGCTCCAGTGTTTGGTGGGATTTAAAAGACAGGAGTGGGGAGTAAGGTGGGGTTGTTTTGCAGGGAGTAAGGGCATATAGTGGGGTTGTTAACAGCTAAGTCCAGGAGCGCCCTGTTTCAATAGGCTGTTTTACCGGACCAAGCTGGCTCTAGTGCAGCCCAGCCTTTACCTGTATCCCTTGATCACCTCCAACTAAGCACAAAAATATCCAGAGAGAAACATTTCACCTACAGCCCACCCTCCATCATTACAACAATTACCACACTCCGCAAAACCACACCCCATAAGTTTTCCCTACTACAGCTGCCATCTTCCCAGCAACCCCTGTAAACTCACCCTTGCATCCCAGCCCTTACTGTCCTACCCTACTGTCCCGCGCACGACAGACTGCTGGGGGTAAAACAGCATCGGAACAGCTTTGAACAGAGGATGAGTACTTAGTTGTGAATAGCTCACACAGGAGCAGCAGCAATGCAGAAGGCAGCGACGCTTGAAAAGAGCCAGAAGAGGTATCAGCAGCAACATCACTGAGCTCCTCATTTCTCTGGTTTTGTGGCACTTATCAAGCAGAGTATGTGTGAGGACACGTTAATGTGGAAACTTTACACTGTACAAGAAAGTTTTGAGTGTACCTGATGCACTTGTTTTGGTATGCACTTGTTTTCTTAAGTCTTTTGTGTATTTTAAATATTTTAAGTCTTTTAAAATATTTTTCATTCACTGTCAGTGTTAACACAAGTCTAAGGATAAAAGAGATACTTCAGCTGGATAAATCAGCTTACCCACGCTATGCACTTAGCTCCGTTAAATAGGATGAGAGCCGAGAAATTAGTCCAACTTGCCAACCCTTATTATCAAGCACAGTGTTTGTAACTCACAGTAGGTTATCAACAACGGGGCCACAGGTGGGAGATAGTGTATTGATTTCTGGCAGGATTGAGGTCTTTCTAGAAACCTCTGCCTCAAGCTGGAAAGATAATAAAATACGTACATACTATTAAGCAGGTTTGTTTTATTTTAGTAGGCATGAAAATAGGCATAGTTACATACTGCAGTGAATCACCACCACAAAGAAGTGCCACATGTCTTCTTTTAAACCAAAGCACTGCCTCCCATCAACAGGAGCAATATGAGAAGTGAGAAAGAACAATTCAACATCTGCAGGACAGGTTGAGTGCGTGTGTTAAAAATAACGAGACACGCATGATACAGTTTAATTAAATAAAGGACAAAAAGCAGCTCTTGACTCCCAACATCAAAAAATAAAACAAAGAAATGCTCCCCAAACCTTCAGCTCTGTTTTAACACAGTCCCTCCCTATGGAGTTCTAGAAAAGACCAATCCCTATTACGAAGCCACAAGAATTTGGTACGTTCTAAACTGTATCTAACTCGTTGCGTTCACACTCTTGCTTATGCCCAGTATTGGACAGCTCAAAGAGAAAGAGTCCCAAGTAACACAATTTATGAGGAAGCTAGGAATGAGAGTAAGAACTTCTAACTCCTCCTTAACTGAAATCCTTCAACAGAAACAAATTCATGGTAGCAGCAGCTAGTTAATACAAGCAACATTTTATCTGTGACTTATAAAGCTGCCAAGAATTTTGCAGAGGTAACTGAAAATTTTTATTGATAAAGTCAGTTAAAAATCACAGTAGGAGAAAAGAGTAAATGTTTTTAAATGAGTGATTTAATATTTAAACTTTTGGGGGAGGAATGCTGAAATACCCAACATACACATACAATTTCTGGAAACAATTACAGTAATTAAAACAACCCTGAACATTTGGAGAGAGATATTTTACGGAAAGCATTCCAGAACTGCCTCCCCAAAGACACTGATCAACTTGGGTGTGTTCAATTAACAGAGGAAATTAATTTCAAGTCAAAACCCCTGCTGCTGAGAATCCTCCAGCCTTTAGCACTCCCACCTCCTGGGCCCGGCATTTAAATCCTCGGACTGTCAGCAGGAGCTTTCTAGATGAGACGGTTAATTTGAAAAACTATTTTGACTACTGATCAACTGAAACTTCAACTTGTTTCCAGGAATAAGTTTCACCAACAAAAAAAAGAAATTCAAGAACTCCATGATTGGAAACGCAGATGACGGTTTAATTTGCACTGGCTATCTATCTCAAGACCCACCAATTTCATTACATTTCATAATTTTATCTTCTTCCTCTAGGCTATGCTAGGCCAGACAGAGTTAGCCCACGTTGACTCTGAAATGCAGACACTGCCTACGGAAGCAGGGATGCAGACCACAGAGCCTTTCAGTTGCTCTGTTGTGACCTTCTGGGATTCCAGAAACAGTTCAGACTGCCAATTACATCACTAGTACTAAAATAAAATCTTTTTTAAAATTAATTCAAATTGCTTTAAAATCTTCAGGTAGATAAAACCCAGACATCTTTACAGACAGAGATATGGGATGATGTCCACGTGACAGAGATAGCAGTGGAACTAGACAGTAAATTCCATTTCAGTGTGTCCAGTACCAGATCAAGAACACCACGGCTGCAGGACACACTGACGAAGTGCATCCTGCTCTGCCAATGCTCATTTTGCACAGCATTCTGCTCCACCAGGCAGCGTCTGTCCTTCCGCAGCCGGCACACGGCCAGCACAGCCACGACATCATGAGAGCTGCCGTATTTGCTGAGAACGTGCTAGCAGGCGATGTGGTACCACGCAGGAGTGGTGTTAACGAACGTGGGACCACAGCCCCCGGCACAGAGCGGAACAGCTGCTCACGGTCATGGTCAGCCACGCAGGCTACTGCTGGCCCTCAACATGCAACCCAGTCCTCCTTAATCCCAGGCTAGTTTGCTGCCTGCTGGGCAGCACTGACGCCCAACATCATAGTTTTTGAAGTATGACGGGGTTCTGAGGATCTCTTTGGCACATTTCTTCTCAATACTATCCCCGCTGCCGCTCTCTCTACAGAGCTCCCAGTTTCACGTCGTAGTCCTCGGTCCAGAAGATTTCTTTTCTCTGCTAACCAGCTGTGGCCTCTTCCTGCCCCACTCCTACCCGTACAAGCCAAGGGCCATCTCAGCAACTGCTATTGCAGCTGATGCTGCAAATACTTAGGAAAATGTTTAGCTTGACAAACAGAAGTTACCGCAGTGAAGTCAAATAAACCTGTGTTTGTGTGCAAGGGCTTCCAGGGCTTAGTCTCCAAAAAGCAGGACACGTTTTTGTGCTTGCTATGAAACACATTTGCTACCCAGGATGCGCTACATAACCCGCATAAAACACTGCTCCGACTTCTTTCTATACTGCTCTCATAAAAAATATTTTTATTGCAGCTCCTCAGATGTGGCCTCTAACTATTATTGTAGTGAACCACACACATAGCTCATAATTCTAGGAAAATAAAAAAGCAGCTTCCATCAAATGCTTAGCCCGATACATACAGAGACGGACACAAAAAAAGTAAAGTAAATATTAGAAAGTAAATACTAGAAATGTGTTGCAACACATCCCTGTCCCAGTTTCTGCAGGAAATGAAGCACATGCCTGCAACAGTGCAATACTGTTTGAATTCCTGTTTGGAGATGGCAGCGGGACAGAGCAAGCATTGCACTATTGATTTTAAATTATATCAAAGAAGTTGCACTGAAGAAACCTCAGTAGGGTAAAAAACACCATAGCTAGTAAATGCCAGAATTAAGTCTGCCTGTAAAACTTTTAGTAAGCCCTATGTCATTATATATATGCAGAGACATAATAGAGAGTCACACATTATTTTCCTCTACGATCCCCCCCAAGTCATGGTAAGGATTTGATCCAAAGTCCGTGTTTTGCTTATTCTCTGTTGTCAGCCTGAAGTGGCTTCATTAGCAGATAGCAAGTAAATAAGCAGTGAAGAGCAATTCCATTTCTCACCCGAGGTTCCGAAATAATGGCTGAGGAGACATCCGTCATTAACAAAAGCTTTAAAGCTGAAGCAAGTTCTCCAGAAATCTGTTTATTGTTTGATGAGAGAGAAGACGCTGCACAGGTACAAGGTCTGTCCCCGGGGAACTGACTCGTTGCTGCTGACAGTGCCATTCAGTAGGCTGGAAGTGAACGTCGAGAGAGATTCGCTAGCTTCTACAATTACAGAGTCAGAACAAATGCCCTGAAAGACCACAGGAGCTCTTTTCTTCTTCCTACCAGCCCAAGACAAGACGTACCCATTTCACTAAAGCCATTTTCATAGTAGCAGACTTCACAAACCTCTTCCTGAGTAGCAGGGGACTTTTTCGATGACAAGGTCTCAAAATTTCCATGGCCACATTTCAGAATGAGGATACCCTGATGCACTGTCCACAGCAGAGAAAATGCTCTGCACCCCGCTGGAACGGTGAAGGTCACAGCTGCAGATGTAGGCATCATCCGCGGATTTTGCCCTAAAACAGTGCCGCAAGAAGAAAAAGAGGAGCAAAGTGCTCATTAAGAAAGCATCAGCACCAAACTAAGCTGTTTGTTACATGAAACCAGCAAGTTCCACATCAAAAACCGCTTCACTGGCAATGGGTATGTAAAAAATGATTCACTGTAATGGGTATCACAGCGCTAGTCACCGGCAGAGTCCTGGATCAACCCAACACGACTTCCACAGGATTTAGTCTTCCTGCTCCTTAGGCCTACAGAAAACGCAGTGACAACCTGGTTTCGATGCACAGCCCTGTCTCTAACCGGTGGCGGAGCTCAGTGACAGTGTCAGTGCCTGCCCCAAGACTGGACGCAGTCTTCACGCAGTTTGGCTGCCAGAGCTGCACCACCAAGGAGGAGGGGAGCAGGGGAGCAGGGGGACTCACAGCCCCTGGGTGGCATTGTCATTCCTTCCAAACCCACACTGCAGGTGGAGCTACCACTACAGGAAGGGTCCTGCTGGCTTAGTTTGCTTTGCCAAAAGAGAGGACTTGGATGTTCCAGCAGAACCTTCTCCAGTAGGACCCACGGCAAACACGGCAGAGCCCAGGTAACAGAGATGGTGTCCTTAAGTCCCTTTCATTTTTCTGAGACCAAGGAAAACTCTCCAAGTCACTAGAGCATTATATTAAGAGTTTTAAGTGAAGAAACTGGAATTTCTCTAAATAGTTTGCAAGACTTTTCTATACAGCAGTTTTAAATATGATCCTTTCTTCGTCTGCAGATGCTCCTTAGATCATCCACAAGCCGCACACTTGGAATGAACATGACCTACATCACTGAGGGGAACTACTCCGCTCCAGGATTAAAACCTACACACTTGGCCATGAAAATACGAGACTGCAATACTAAGCAATCTGCTCTAAATTACTGACAAAGTGAACAAACAACCCCTCCTATCCCCTGCCCAGTGAACTTACAACAGGGAACTATTATCAAAATTAAAAAACAAAAATACATAAGAGCAGTTCCTGTATATCCTGCAGAGCCAAACCACTTTTGTATAAGGAATATGGAGCGCTCCTTGTCTTTGCCAAAGGAAGGCTGAACACTCGACAAGGGGTGAAGTCTCACAGGATGAATGACCAACACAGCCAGACTTCAAACTCTATGCAAGACACACACCTACGTGAGCTCTGTGTAGTTTTACAGATGAAACCAAACACAAAACATGCTTAGTTTCCTGTGTTCAAACCATAATTACCTTTAATCTAATTTACAGTTATAATTGCTCAAATCAGTTTCCGCGCAGGACAATCAGAAAACAAAGATGTCGGCAGACACTGGCATGGTGATAGAAATGGCTCACCTAGGACAACATGGGAAAGCTGTAGCCTAAAACCCAAACACCGATGCAACTTCTTATAGCTCCATCTTTTCCTTCAGCTCAACACCACCCCGTTCCCAGCACTCCTTCCACCAGTCTCTTCCCATCTGTCTGTATGACCCCCCTGACTTCCCAAGCCCATGTCCTTTACCTTGTCGTCTGCCTCTTCCCACCCTCAGTCCTTCTTTAACATGGCTCTTCAAAATTTTTCTTAAACACATCTCCTATGTTTTTCTTCCACCTCACTCAGGTTTAGGTTTTAGCCTCCCTCACAGTGCTCAGGCTTAGCAAAGGGCAGGCACAATTCGCGCTGGATAAACTGATGCTTGGCAAAGCAGCGAGTTACAAGAGGAAGCAATCTTTGCCAGACATACCACTACCACATTCAACACTTTGCTCTCACCTGCAAAAGAAACAAAATAGACCAGGTTCTCCTTCCCTGCAGAAGAGAGGTGGGAAGAATACAACACTAGAAAGTTAGCCTTGGTTTTTAGATCGATCTAGATCATTCTGATTCTTTCTATTTAGAGAAGTCTGGGGACTTCAGAAAATTTACCCTAGCTTTTACAGTCCCAAACAAGCCAAATGCTTGAAAAGCTGAGATAGTGGTGAGAGTCCACCACCACTCCCACTGCTAATCTAGAGAGCAGAGTGGGTGAGTGAGTGAGCAGGCACCATACGCTGGCACTCTGGCCACTTGAGAGCTCTTCCAGGGTAGGGAGCACTTGAACTAAGTCAGCCTGGGTCCCAGTCCTTTGGGTCCACTTCAAGAGCATAAAGAAGTCTGCAAGAGATACTCCAGTTCCGTCAGTCTTTTGTTTTTACACTGAGTGCTGTTCAGACTTTGAAAGGAAAGGACCTGAATATTGGTTAATTTATTTTTAAAATACGTTAAAATGAAAAAAGCAGCAGCAGGACTCCAGTCATTACACAGGTACAAGAAAATCCAGTGGCACAGGGTGTTTCCACAGACAAAGGATTTCCCACAGCCTATTGTTGGAAACACTGTGATTCAATTGCTCATTTCTTGCTCAACAGGCTGCTGATTCACCAGAAGAGGATGCTGCTATGTTTCACCTTCTGCATTCCACCTACTGCAGCCTAAATCAACAAAAAAACTGGCTTTTAAAAAACATGTGACTACACCTCATGCTAGTTCCTCGTGCATTACATACTTCAGCTGTACAATATCACCTTTTGCTCAATGTCATTTAAAGATACACATAATAAAATAATAAATCAGGAATTTTAACTGCCTCTGTCTCCTTGTCTTGCCACCTTCCAGCTGGACATTTCACTACAAGCAGCTGGTTAGGTGGTGAGACACGGAACGTAACAGACTTTCAGATTCACTGCTATATGAAGGAACCACGGACCAGAAAAAAGCACAACATACAAACTCACAAAATAAACAGATAAAATACGTTTTGCAGCTTGAGACAAATCCTGTTAACACTGTACGTGAAAAACTATCTGCTTGTGAAAATTAATGACCCGCTGCAGCGCCCCAGAGAAAGCCCTCAGGAAAGGGATTCAGAGGGAACCGGGAAGCACGCCAGGGGAGGCTATTTTAAACGCCAGCCTTTCCACAGGCACCTCCAGGAGCAGCCCTAAATTCAGCAACACTCTCCGTTTCCCAGAAGCGGATTTTAAGCTGTCTCTGACAGGTAACTGGAGCTCTGCAGTGCATCTCTAGAGGCACGGCACGGAGCTATCCTCCAAAACAAAGCACTAGCTGCTATTTTCTAGAGAACAGATTGGACCCCTGTTCTCCTGCAGAAGCTTTTACACACAAACACACACACACACATTTTTCTCTTTCTCAGAAAGGTTTGTTCAGGATGTTGGCAGTGGGAAGTAAAGAAAATTCCCCAAGGTGAGGTAGGAAGCAGAGACAGGAGAAGTGTGGCAACAGGCTAATAGATTGCCCATTACTGACTTTATAATCCACGTAGACTCTTAAACTTGTTCAGCATCTTGCAGCTGCATTTTTAAAACCTTAGGAAGGAATGGACAGGGAAGAAGCTTCTTTTAGCAAAGCAATGAGGAGTCTCTGACACAACATAAATGAGCTCTATTAGGGAAAAAGGGGCAAAAAATTAAATCCAGCCCTCCCAGGATTTTTTTTTTTTTTTTGCACACAAGCATAGATATGCACACAACAGATGCTGCTGAGCCCAACTCTAAAAATCCTGAATGTACCATTGCCGTACCTAAACCCACGCAAATATCCTCACTTCAGTCAAGCACTTAAACCTGTGCTTAACTTAAAGGCAAACGCATCTGAAGTGAACAGGATCTGGGTGCTTTGCTGGTGAAGGCACCAGCATAATCTTTCTATTCCTAAGGATGAAGAAAGAGTTTTGCTGATACATAGGAATAATGGAAGAAGTTACATTGTCAAAAATTACTTGAAATTCCTATTATGCCGATAACACATCAGTTAGTTAACAGCTTACAATCAAAATATAAACCCACTACGTTTCCCTCGCGTCTGGATATGCATCATTCATCTCTAATGAAACGAGGACTACGTTATGTTTTACTAAGAGAGCTCTAAAAATCATGAATACTCCAAATAAAAAGGAACAGTTCTGATCCATCCAGTCCCTGACAAACATAAACCAGGAGGTCAGCAGTTACGGTGACATCTGAGCTGAAACGTGTATTTAAAGACTGCATGGGGAACGGTGCCTGTGTTGAACACTGTCCAACACTTGCTGCCCTAGGCACAGATTTCAGCTCCTCTGAAACGCGTAATATTTAATCATCTGAATGCGGGGTTTTTTAGTGAAGCATCTGGCTCGGATGGAGTGGTCAGCAACAGAGTGCACCGACACCGGCTCTTCCCCGGCCTGGCTCTGCCTGCAGCCGGCACCTCCCAGGCC
>NW_010423763.1:0-13103 GCF_000710305.1 Buceros rhinoceros silvestris
CGGAGGGGCGCTGAGGCGGCCGGCGCCGTGCTGATCGCCTCCGAGTTGGATGCTCCCCGCGATTTTCCCCGGCAGCCTGTGGCCACCAGTACTTTGCGAGGAGTTGTCACAGAGCGCTGCCCCGGTACGATCTAGAGGGTCGCTGGCAATCGTGATATGGGGAAAAATCCTGCATGGTTAATTTCTCTCTAATACATGCAACCGGGTAACAACGTACAAAGCATTCAGAATATTAAAGTCTTCACGTTTAGGCCATCTATTTTAACACCTTTGTATTTTCAAGTGTTTCTTCGGTTGTTTATAAAAGTCTATAACATTGCTGGAAACATGATTTAGAAAAAATAATAATAAAAAAAAAATCAGCCCTTTAAGTCCTTCCGTTTATTACTCTAAATTTAAAAGAACAGATGATTTCCACCAAAACTTGGGAAACCATGTTGAAGATAAATGTGAGCTGCTTGTCAGAACTGTTTTTCCAGTCAAACTGCTGTTCTGAATGCCTTAAAACTGTTAAGCCACTAAAACCACAAAGAAACCCCTCAGCTGAATTTCCAGCTAGCTGTGTGTACCTTTACACTGCACAACACAGTGCACACAGTTCTGCATTCAGTGCCTGTAAGGGATAACCTACCCTTGGTAAAGCGGAGGGACAGATGGATGAGCACCAGCCCCGAAAGGTGGTGAGCGCCCCCAAAATCCGTTTCAGCGCTCTTGATGTGTTTCGGAACGTGGTCAGTGCCATGTAGACTTGAGCTCTAAATCTCTTCAGCTTGGTGAAGTACAACTGTATGAAACAGGTGTATGTCTTGGATCAAAATATATCACAGTTTGGCAGGCGTTCCAGGTTTGAAAAGTAATGTTGTGTCACCTTTGGGTGCTAACAAATTTATGGTTTTGAAGTAACCTTTGCTATTATGTCACTGATACTGGGAAACTTACAGTTCTTTTGGAAGTATGAGAGAGAGAAGTCGCTTACGGGGCGGGTTTCTTAATTGTGGTAGCTGTTTTGATTTATCCTTCATTTAGTTAACGTTTCCGCTTACTTGAACCTACTTTTCCTAGAGCCAGTAATTAGAATACTTTTTGATGAGTAGGAGATCTACTCTCCGTTACCGGATGTTTGCAGTTGGGAAAAAAAAATTCTGTTGTGTGAAATGAAAATGCAGATAGAAAAATTATGTATACATGGGACTACATTTTACATGGGAGCCATCTGTAAAGTAGATAATACATAGCCAAAACACAGAGATTTTCAGTATAATGCTGAATTTTATATTGTAAGTGCTGGAAAACCTAATTTATGTTAAAGATCTGTACAAATTCACTTTAAAAGGAAAAAAATCTTCTCTGAAAACATGTAATTTCAATAGTCAATACAGAGGAAAGATGGGAAAAGAAAAGTAATGTTGTAGATGGTGAATTGAGACATTTGGAGAAGAGACAGATTTTCTTGAGTTTTCATGACAGCCCCTGCTGTCAATGCTTACGGCTCTTGTGTTGTATTTTTAAAAGCTGTGCAAGGGGCTTGCCCATAAGGAGACTGTGGAATAACCAGGTGCTCAGTCCTAACTCTGGGTCCTAGTCTCTGGGTTCATGATTGCAGCTTAATTGATTTTAAAAAAGTACCATCTCATATGTCAGAGGTTACTACCAGATACCATTGTTAAATGTCTCCTAAAAAACGTAAGAGAGAGAAAAGAGAGAGAAACTTGGGGAGAGACCACCTTTTTCTTGGTAACTACAAGCGTGAAGGTGACTGAAGTGCTGCATGTTCACATTTTATTTCACTGTGTTTTTTCACTTGAGCAAATCTCCCTGACCCTTCAGCTCCAGTGACATTTCCTACCTTCCCATATGCCGTCTATTACAGTCGTTTCTCCCTTGCAGTCTCCTATGGGCTCCACATGTTTCTCTGTTAGGCTCTGCCTGCCTCTGTGAATCCAGCTGCCATCTGTGAACCTTCACGATGTCTTGTTTCTCTCTCCAGCACGTCTACATCCCTGTCTCTTCCTGTGGACATAAATAACCCTTTCTGAAAACCAGGGAACTGGGAGCAGGACTATAAATGAGAAAGGACAGAAGTGCTTTCATTTTTAAAGGAGTGGGGTTTTCTTCCTGTGTAGCACTTGCTCCGATCAAATAATCATGTCCTGGGGCCTTCAGGAGATAAAAAATACATGGTGGAAAAGAAAAGCAAAGCAAAATTTACCATGTCAAAGAGAATGCAGTTTGATTTGTTTTAAGGTTCTGTGACCAAAAAAAAAAAAGTGTTTTCTTTTCTGCTTCAGCTTAACTTGCAGTTTTTCTGGAGGAAAAGGTCTCACTAAACAATATTGGAGAATGCACTAGAAAGTTAAATATGTAATAGTAAATGTTTAATTAAATATTTAATAAATGACAGCTGGCCTTGAAATGCTACAGGAAGGAGCCAGTGAATGCTCTAGTCGATTATATTAACATTTCATTTTGAAAAGTTAATGTGCGAGAAGCTAAAATGGGCAGTGGCTGTGTCTGTGAAATGCCTAGCACATGCTTGGGCAAAACCAGTGCCGGTTAAAAGTTGTGGCTTTCGTTGTTGGTAGTTGCATCCTTTGTAAAGCATTTAAATTCGTGATTGAAGACTCTGGCCTGTTTGTTAATTTGACACAGGTGAATGGTGTCCAACCAGAATGCAGATTTCAGCTGGAGATTCACAAGGAGGAAACAAGGTGTATGGAACTTCTGAAGAATGCAAAGCCTGTGGACTACAAGGGTAAGAAAACATAAGTGGTAATGTAGAGGCAACTGGAGTAGTCAAGGTTTTCTCCCTTTACCTTCTTTGCTGTTTTGGTTGCAGTTGCTGCATTTGTCTGTACTGTGCTTGTAATTGTGCATGTTTTAGAATTTAGGTAGGTTTTGCATTAAAGGTGCTGTTGCAGCAAGCATATTGTGAGTGGTGTGCCAGGCACTAAGCCAGGCATGTCCCACATGGGGTGGGACGCTAGATGGGAGCAAATGTGTTCTCTTGGTTTAAGCTGTTACTGCTAGTATTTTCTGATGGGCAGAGAAGCTGCAAGGCTGGTGATGACAGGATCAGCAGAAAGTCTGAGGAAAAGTTGAAAGCCGTGGCTTTCAGTGAGGCTTAGATGAAGAGGAAAGAATTTTTTTATCTAAAGGCAACACCTTTCAGTTGAAAATACAATTTTGATTTTGACAAAGTAATATCACATCTAAAGCTAATCATTAAATTTCTGCTGTTAAATGATCTTTACGTGACTGGTCAATTAGTTCTGCAAAGCCCTAAGCCTCGTCGCTGTCCTGCCTTTCAGTACAGTATTTATCACCTCAGAATAACTGGGTTTCTTGGAACACTACCGTTCTTGCAGCACAGTTGTTTTCCTTTGGCTGAACTAGGCGATAAATAGTGTATTTGCTTTTTTCATATTCAGTCTGTTTTGAATGCCCTCTAAAGATGATTATGGCATCTCAGGGACCTGCCATCTGCAGAGCTCTTTGAACATAAACATGAGTCCCAACTCATGATGCTTTCTCCACCTCTCTTCTTGATTTAAATGTGTAACTCCCTCAGTGCATACTCTAATATCAATTTGTATACAATAAAATAATTAAAAGGGTCACCAGCAGTTCATATTTTACTACAATTTCTCCTTTTTATTAATCCAGATCAGCAATTAGAAAAATTACGATAACAGTGAATAGTTTACATGGATATCTCTCCAAGCAAAATCTTCTGGAATAATTAATCTACATTTAGATTTTTTTGTTGTTTATGAGTGGTGATGAGAGATGGCTGTTACATAAATAATACTAGTGTGAAGCCAGATGGAGAAATAATTACTAGCCCATCTTAATGAATTAAATCTTGAATTAATATATTCACTATTAGCTATTATACAGCTTTGAAAGTCAAGCTTTCTTCAAGATCCACTTTTGTGATCCAGATGCTGGGCCACTCCAAGGGTATCCTTGTGATGCACACCAGTTTTATTTTGGGTTCCCTAGGGGAAGAAAGTAGTTTTCTGTCAATATTTTCTACACAGCCTCTTTTCACTGAAGAGGAGTGTCCTAAAGGCAAACTGCTGTGGAAGAACTTCATGTCTTAGAAGGAGACAGTATGTCAGATGGTCTTGATGCAGCCTTGCAGGGAGTGATAAATAGCAGTGAATGCCTGGCTGAAACTAAGGGAATATTTCATTTTTTAGGAGACTGGAATAAAGCCCCTGTAGTAATGAACCCTTAAAAACTATATGTTTATGGGAGAATTTGTCCCATGCTATAAGTACCTTTACCAAGAACCTGTTCAGGAGAGCCTATGTATTCTCCTATGTATTTCCAAAAATACCCATTCTCTCTGTGCCTTTATTTTCCTAATAACCTCTAAGTATTCATACAAAGATGTGAGGAGTATTTTGAACAGCAACCTGCAGATTGTCACAGTGATACTCTGACTGCTGATAAAGATTTACTAATGAAAATTGGCGAGCTGGAACTAGTCCAGGCCCTTGCTCCACATCTAAAACTTGTACTACATTTGAAACATAATTCATTACAATAAAATCACAAATCCTTTTTCACTTTTTCCTGAATGGGAATGATGGTTGCTCTTGGTAGAGCCCTTGTCATGTTTTCTAACTCCTGTATGTGCTACCTGCTTTACAGAAGCTATAATGAAATGTAGTGAAGGATCTGTCTAGAATTTGGAAATAAAGGTTCACTGGGATTTTCCACCAGAGGTTTGGGCCTCTATTATCAAAATTAGTGGGAAATTTTTTATTAATTTCTTGAGAACTTGAGAAGCCTTCACACCCTCTCCATAACACGCTCCTGAATTTGTCCGGCACGCATAGCTATTGAATTTTGGAGGATCCAGATTTTATAGGACAGGCAGTTTCTCCTTTGACCCAGATGGCAATTATATATTGAACACCTTACCTAATACTTCCCAGATCCCAGTTAGGGAGACGTAAAGGAAAGATTTAAAGGCAAATTTTTATTATTATTATTATTATTTTACAAAAAATGACATTATCGTCATCTTACTTGAGCTACCTCATAACATGGGCTTGCAGAGTTTTACTGAGTAATTTTTGTAGTGCACATAAAAATCACTGACATGAAGTCTACAGAGAACTCGCTTACTTCATGGCTTAATAAAGCAAAGTGTTTTGCAAGGAAACACTGTATAAATACTGTGTAAATATCCTTTGAACAATGCTAAGGATATATTAAAACCACAGGACTCAGTTTGTCTAAATTCTTCTCATTTGCCATCATCAAACTGGTAAACATCAAGACCTGCTTTGCACGCTTTGGGGGATCTTCAGGCATTAGCGCATGCTCTTCCATTAGTGGAGAGTTTTACACACCATTTAGGGAAGAAGGTCACTCTCCAAAGATCTGTGGCAGTGCCTTCCTCTCTGTAGTGCCTCTAGTTGTTTAATTTATGAAGGCAGCATTAGCCTCTATCTGCATTTGTTTTCTAGTTTATTCCTGTAATTTGACATCTGAGGTACGGATACACCTTTAGCTGGTAGCCTAGGAGGGAATCATGTTTAGCACACTCAGTTTTGAAGGGCGGATAATAAATAAATTACATATTATATAAATAGCTCTCGATAGCTGCAGATTTTGAGATCCATATAGAAAAACACTAGGGGGGTTTTTTTGCCTACTACTCATGGCTTGTCTTCTTACAAAAAATAAAGCTCCCAATAAAAGTAATTGAAAAAAAAAAAAAGGTTGTCCCACTGCACATTTCTGGCTTTATTTTATTTTGTATTTAGATTTTTTTTTAATGAAGTAATAGACTCATTTCTTTTCACCTTTGAATAAAAAATGAAATCTTACGGTCAAAAATGTTAAAACTCAGTCAGTAGACTTTATGACAGGGATCTACAACAAGAAGTTCTAAGGAGGTTTTGCTATGAACAATTGAAGTCAAGGGGTTTTATATTCCTTCTGAACTGAGTGGCTGCGGCTGCACAGTTAGATGAGCCTTCTTGGCTCTTGCTTTCCAAAATGTGGTTTTGAGACCTGTATGCCAGACAACATTTTAATTTTAGGTATGACATCTGAACTTTGAGGAAGAGCTGTAGATGGAAAGAAAAATGGCTGTGGAAAGAATTTCATAAATCTCTCAAAGAGAGGCTTCATAATGCAGCTAGTAATGGGAAATTAAAAGGGACAGGACTACCAAAATGATACTCTTACTCATAAATGATGCTATATAGTCCAATCTCCTCAATCGCACTACCAGTAGAATTTTACCCAGGGATGACAGCACTGAGGACAGCAACCTCAACACGGCCCACGAATGGCGGTGGGGGCCCATGGGGGCAGAGGCGGGCATGGGGACTGCTGAGATGGAGCTAAACACCACCATGGCTGAAGGGCCAGACCTGAGCTGAGGTGGGTGCTCTGGTAGAGGTGGCAGGCTGCTGGGGGCCATTAAGGCCAGTTAGTGGCCAGGGCCTGACAACAGCCGCCAGCAAGTGTCTTTAGCACAGCAGCTCGGCGCAACAGGATTTCCGCCAGCCGTGCTGCTGTGACCGCTTTAAGCAGCACTGCTGCGTGTTTGCCTGGCTTCCCGGTTGCTAGCTCGCTATTTCTCTAGCGCCTCCTTCTCCTTTCTGTCTGATTACTCGTGTGAATGCGCAGAAAGACTTTCAGCCCATATATGTTCATAAATTCTAATGTGGTCTAAATTATCTGCTGCGGCGTTCAGACCTAGAAATGTCTAGAAATGTTGCCCATAAGAGGTGAGATAGCTTCTGCTTTGTCAAGTACAAAAATCAAAATGTTTCCCTGTTCGAATAGTAAACCCTAGGCTAGCTGGCAACTTTCTGGCTGATTTTCCCAGCACTCTTTCTTTGTTCACGTATCATGCACACCTAGATCGTTTGAAAAATGCTAAACCTCACTTTGCAAGTGGCAACTTTTTAAAACTCCAAATGCAAAGTGCCACCTAGTGGTCAATATATAGATAAAATGTATATATAAACAAAATTCCAATACGGGCCCAGTCTTAGGCATTTCTATAGATGAAGAAGCATGCGTTGGGAAGTTGGAAACTTGTGTCTCAAAGACTGGGTCTTGGAGAGCAGGATGATGAATGTGGTGGCAGTACTTACGTAAGCTGGAAAAAATGAGAAACAAAGTGTAGTTTATAGTCTGTTACGTTTTCTTTCATTATGAAGTATCTGCAAATGCATCACGAGGTTTAAAGACCAAACAGTCAAAAAAGGTAAATGATATCATTGAAGCTAGCTAAGAATAGCATTGGCAATATCAGCTGGAGGAACAGGAGGGAAGAGCAGTAGAGGAGTGATACCGTGGCCACACTTTTGAGCGAGTGGTTTTGAGCAGAGGTTTTCTGGGAAGATTAATTATTTTCTTGGATATGCTGTGAATGACACACCAGAGAAGTAAAAGATGCAAATGTTATATGTGGAGTGCAGGAGCGTTCCTCTAGACACCACAGAAAGAGGCATGAGAAACCTGTTTTTTTGCCTTTGCTACCTTTCTTAATAGGTAATGAAGAAGGTAAAGAGTGTAGTAGTAGAGATGCACAGAAAAAGTTGAGGAGCTAAGACAGATCAAGAGCTGGATTAGTTTTATATGTGCGTGTCAGAGTGAAAGGACACAAACATTCAAGGCTTGAGAATTCAAATGGGATGCAAACATAGAGACTAAATCCATTCATGATCAGAAAGGGATAAAAATGTACACTAAAATATTTTGGGGTACTCTGAATATTTTTTAAAATATTATAAATAAAATTGCAGACAATATATGAAATGCATTGGAGCAAGTTTTATTTAAAATGTGAGATATTTTCTATAGATTTACTGGTAAAAGTGTTTCTGGGACTAAAAACCTCATTTTAAGCTAAAAAAAAGTTTTGTATCTTACTTGATTAACATCCTTTGGAGGCAGTAGGAAACAAGCTTGTAGATGTGTGAGATGCGTAAAACTTCCAGGGAATAAGAGAGTACATAATGATTTTATTAAAAGCAGCAGTAATGGATGACAGTCTAGAAATCCTAATACTGAATGAATTAATGGCTGAACAGGGAGTAGTAGAGAGTGAGTGGAGAGCAGAATATCAAGCTTGATCAAGTTAGATATTGTATGTGCAGGAAGAGATGTATTTAACATAGCATTTTTCTCACCTTCGTTTTCCAACAGCGTAGGTATTTATAACGCTGTAGACTGCTCTGTGGTCACTGGGGCGAAACAGGCAATTGTCAGGAGCAACTTATCTGGCCTGTTTCCGTGTGGTTTAGGATGAAGTGAATCATTCTCTGCTGCTCTTTGACAATACCGCCTATGTCATTATAAAAGGATAGTGGGTAAAGAGCAATATCTACTTGAAGACCTGTGAAACTCATGAAGACCTCCAGTTGTGCCACGCCTTGAATATCCAAGATCAGTGGGAAATTAATTGCTAGTTTCAATTGTGCATAATTAAACTTGTGCTGTACAATAGAGATATGTTGTTGGTATGGGAGAAATAAATTGATGCAAGTGTAGCAAGAATGGACTTGTTAATTGTATCCCATCTCTGCATAAGGGTATGTTTTGCTAAGAGAACTAGATATATGACTGCAATATTGTCAAAAATCTGTAGTAATAGGAGGAGGAGGAAATGAGGAAAGCTGTGATTTGAAAGCACAGAAAAGTGTATATTGTTTAACAGTTGTACTTCCAGCAGCCTGAAGCAGCACACCAGTAACACTATCGTATCATCATTCAGCCCTAGACCAGTTTTCAGAAGCACGCTGTAGTCCTTCAGTGACTACAGATGCCTTCAGGACATTTCAGCAGTTTTCTCAGATTTCCTGTACCATAGTAAATAAGCTGATGAATATACGTAAATTGAGGCTTAATGTTCTACTTGGAATTCTGATGACAGCCACTCAAGTTGCACTCTCATGATTGTTGACGCATTTGAATGGAGTCTAGATGTAGGAGATAACATCTTTTGTGTTATTTCATCTGTCGATATCTAGTTGGAAAAAGTATCATTCTCTCCTGTGCCATAGAAGCTTGTCAAGTCCTAAAATCCTGAGGAAAAACTGAGGTAAAAAAAAAATACGTTCCCTTGAAAACGTTAGTGACTTGTAATGTTTTGAATGTCAAAAACTTGTATACCGCAGTTTCTTCCTGTAAGCTAGCTTTGAGAGATGATACAATTGCGTTGATTAATTTTGGTGGAACTAGAACTTGGACCTCAGTTTCTGCATAGTATTTCACATAACTGAAGCCTGAATAAGACGTTTGGGGTTGGTTGGGGTTTTTTTGTTTGTTTTATGGAAAACATGCTAATGGAGCTCTTAAGTCCATGTTGTTCAGCGCCTTTACAGCAAAACCTTAGCCCAGTCTTTGTAGCAGCGTAGCAAAAATTTGTAAAAGCCTCTGAACTGTTTGCAGATTACTGTAGCAAATCCACTGTCTTGCAGAGAGTGTGTTGAACAAAAGGGAGGATTTGTAAAAGTCATCAGCTTTTATGGGTGTGCATGAACACTTCCATGACCCAGCTCAGCTCTCACTTGTTAGTGGAAATGGGGATGAACTAAAAAGGTCTGAAGTCGCACAAGATGCTAATTATTCTCGTGTACTCCAGGGCTTGTTTTTGCTGGCTCAGGCAGTACATCCACCAAAGCCAAAAGAGTTTCATCCTGCCACTGTAGTTCTGAGTGCTGGCAGATGGAGAAAATAGTTTCTTTGTCTTTCTGATTACTTGTATGTCACATTGTTGATGTTGTTTCTGGCTTAAAATCAATTGGGAAGGAAGCATGACCTGAGTTGGCTGAGGTAAGCAGTCTTTTATTTTGCATAATCCCTGCTTTTGCATCATAGAGGATTGGACTTGATTTTGATCCAGTACTGCATCTCAGGAAGCGCCTAAGCGTGTTTAAGTTCCATTGACTTAAAAGGGTATGAAGATGACTTGCTCAGATGTAAGCCTCTTCAATTATATTCAAATGACCAAGTCAGCATCATCTCAGAGATACCTTTACTAAGGCTAAAAGAAAAGTCACAAGTGCTAGAAGGGAATACTAGGTAGACAGGTAAAATGGAGCATAGATAAAAGTCATGAGTTAATTCTTAAAGGAATCTATGAGCCTGTTGTAGGGGCAGGACTGTTAACTGCATGCTGTGCTACATTAGCAAACTGGTAGATCAAGAGAAGCTGTTGCCTATCTCTATTTGGCACTTGTGAGACTGCATCTTGGCAGAGTACTGCGTCCAGTTTTGGATTCCTGTGTAAAGGAAAGCCATTAATCGTCTCAGCAGAGGGCATGGAGTTGGCACTGGAATATGCAGCATGCAACAGCTAACTGAAAGCGGGTTTGTTTAGCTTTGACAAGAGTGATCTGATTGCTGTCTTCATCTACCTAATGGGCTAGTGGGGAAGATGGAGGCAGACTCTTCTCAGATGTGAACTGGAAAAAAAGAAACCAAGAAACCCAACAGGAAGCAATGGAAGCAACCTGCAGCAAGGGAAATCCTAATTAGATGCATGGAAAAATTCTTCATGGAGGAAGTTGTGTGTATGCAGGTTGTGATATCTCCATCTTTGGAGCTTTTTGGAGCTTGACTGGAAAAGACATTGAAGTGGGCATGTGAGATAATGAACATTTAATACATTTGTTGCATACCACTTGGAAGTTGTTGCAGCATACAAGGCAGTGGAGGATAAGACATTACATGTTACCTACTCACAAGCATAAACTTTGTGAAGTGTTCCCATTAGTAATACCTTATTTTTGGCATCATCTTTCTGAATATAGAAAGACCCAATCCTGATGGAGAATAGCATTTTCTTGGGAAACTGCATAAAGAGGATCTACGGAATTGGTGACCAAATGCAGAACTTACTCTGTAATCCTCCCCTCATCTTTTTTCATCTCCAAAACTTATTCTTGGTACAGCACAGAGGCTTCCTCCCAGCTATCACACTTAGACGCCTTCCAAAGGAAAGCAAGGCCCTTGGGAATGGTGCGCCACTGGCTCCCCTCTCCAAAGGGGCAAATCCAACTGCTGGGTGTAATGTAATGTAATGTAATACAGACTCGGTTCCCTAGTTCGCGTGTGCTTTGAAAGTAACTTAAACACTGAAAGTAGGATGCTAGACAATTTAAGTCAACACAAGCTATCCAAGTTTATTTACACTAACATGGTTTAAAACTTCTAAATGTTCATTTTCCAGCTTTGTTTAACTCAGGTGGCTTGATTTAATGCTATAAATATTCTGAAGAGTAGTATTACACATGGATGCGAGCAGTTCCTAATCCAAGTTTCATGTTCTCTACTGAAAGGAACAAACTGCCCCTTACACTTTCTAATAATTTTATGAAGTAAAACTGGTAGGATAAAAGTTTTGTTTCTCTCTTTAGCATTAATTAAAATTTTTAATTGTCAGTTGCCTTATTTGAAGACATAAATGCCCAGAATTTTATGCATTAGTGTTTTGGGGGTTTTCTGTGATAACTCTTAACTGAGAGGAGTAACATTTCCTCACTTCTTTGTCCTCATAATTCTTCATAAGGCTTATGTTCGAATCCAGCATAGCTCCTCGCAGAGCTTAGAAGGCATGCATTATAAGTAGATAACTTTAAACAAATAGAGCATGGTTCATCCAAGTGCCCCTAGCAGGCTGCAGGAAGGTTTATGTTCATTCAAAAGACACCACTTTTGAGCCACCTTTATATAGACATCAGCATGGGTAAAGCCGTAACAAATAGTTACTATCTACTAGTCTTACCTACTATAAAACGTGCCTTGTGACACACTCCCTACTTAGTCCTCTTAGTCCTCTTTAGGACAGATGATTTTGTAAATTCATGGCCCTGGTTCCAAAACTTCTCCAATCATGACCCGCTCCTATTGTATTTGTGACGTGAGTCCAATGAACTACTTAAATATTTCTTTGTGATGTTCAGTTTGCCTATTACTGCAGATAAAAAAGTTCACTTTAACTGTGATTAAGAGATTCTCAAAAATTTGGAATTTTTAATAATGCAAGTTATTTTTGAAGATTTCATTTATTTTCTTAGCACGATCCCATCAGAATGACATAGTTTTAAGGAGACATTTTGCAAACAATGTATTAACTAACCTAAGAATAAGCTGGTTAATCAGCAGACTCTTATGATTCCCTTAATGTTTTCATAGAAAATACCATCTTCGCAACTTTTTTGATTGAGTCTAATCTTTTTTGAACTACTCATCCAAAGCTTCCATCAAGGTTTTATAAGGCGAATACAGTGGGGTGATTCGGACCAGGCTAACCTTTCAAGTCTGTTACTGCTTTTTTATTTCAGGATGTGTCGGAGTTTGGGATAACATCACCTGTTGGCGTCCTGCGAAGATTGGAGAGACTGTCACTGTGCCCTGTCCAAAAGTATTTAGCCTTTTTTCTGGCAAACCAGGTATTTCAGTTTAAGGTTTATTTTTGCTGGCTTCTCTTTGGTTTTTTATACTATCATGCGCTAAAAATGGTTTATTTGCAGTTTAAAGTTTTTATTTTCTTTTTTAAGAACTCAAATAATAGATTCTAAACAGAGCTGTTCATGATATGTTATGAAAAGACCAAATAATTGTCTTTGTGGTCCATGTAGTGTTCTTTGAGTCAGGTACTAAATATATATTCTGATCCAGTGACGCTCATCAAGGCTGAAAACATTGCTTGTTCTTTTTGACCTATTTGTGCTAATTGTTAAGGCAGCTGAGCCTGACTGACATCTTTAACAGTTGCCAGCAGGTCACATGCAGGTTGTTCCTCCTGTGGTTAGGAGGGGAGCTCTGCCTTGCTTTCATGAGAGTAATGAGCCAACATTGATACATCATAGCTAAAAATTATCACTATTGCAATTTAAGGTAATTATTATGAAACCTTTTATTCTGCTTTTTAATGGAATTTTTGCTCATCAGTGTGTCAGATTGCTGAAATATTTAACTGGTTTAAGTCTACTAACTTCGGCACCATCTTGTCAATACATTGTACCTTGGTTTGATTTTGCACTTCAGCTTGTTAATGGGGTTTTAAAAATAGATGATGCGCACGTAGCATTTCACATATGCATCTCAAAATTCAG
>NW_010423763.1:13184-17053 GCF_000710305.1 Buceros rhinoceros silvestris
CAGCAGGAAAAATGTTAACCACATTGCTCAGGTGAGAAACCTTTGTCATGAAGAGCTGGTGAAATGAAAAAATGTATGACAGTGATTTAATTCTGCTTTCGAGGTCTCTGTGGAGAGCTTGTTAACAATATTACTTCTAACACAGAGGCTAACTTGGGATATGACTAAAATACCTTTATTCTCAAAACTGTTGATGAAGTCTTGTTCCAGTAAAAATATAGATAACTAAAACAATCTACAGATGAGCCGACAAAGTTTTTCATTCCTGGAGCTGGTGAATCTTGACAAATTTATCATGGATAGTCTAAACAGTTTATAAAGGAGAAAGTATGTGTAATCTACACTAAATCCTGTGAAATCTATAAAAGTATTCAAATTACTCAAACAAAGCTATTAAAGAGTTGTCATGAGACAAGGCAAACTAATAAATACCAAAAATTCAAAATCTGGATTAAATCACACTGCTTCTGTCTATTTTCCAAAAGCTAGAGCATGCACACTGTCTCTGGAGTTTAGATGTTTCATGTTTAACAACTGGTAGTATCTTATATTAACAATAACATTTTAATTTTCCTGTAAAAAACCTGCAATAAATTTTTAAGTCTGAGACCTTCACAATGCGTTGCATCTCTGTCTCACTTGGGCATGGCATCATCAAGACTGAAAGATCATTTCCATTTCATAGCTATAATTTCCCTGTTTACAGCTTTTTTCATAGCTACCTTTTTACTTCTTGCTTGTGGAACTAACAGGGTTGTTTTTTTAGAGGTACCTGTTCAATTAAGAGAATTTTTTTGGTTTGTATTTCTATATTTTTAAAGAAGGAAGACAGCAAAACTCTTGCATGGTTGATTCAGTTAAGATCTGAGTAACTCAGCACCTTTATAATTCAATTAAGCTCATGAATATATAATTCATTTCAAGTTCACTTGATTTTTATGGCAGGAAATTATAAAAATATCTTTCAACAAGAAATCTAACTCTTTTTATTTAGATAGATCTGTGAGATGTATGTTTTAGTTTTCTCAGGGTTTAAGAGGAAATAAAATTCCATGAGATGATCTAGATTACCTTAGTTTTTGTGGAATTATTCTGAATCATAAGTAGGGTTTTAAATACCATCAGTTCTTCAAAGGATTTCTTATTTAAACTGTGAATGAAAAGAAGTAGTTGTCTTCACATCTTTCTGACTTTTGGAGAATTGGCACTTAATTTCTGCTGTGATGGTCAAGGTTACAGTCTAAGCATACCACATAATTCTCTGTTGACTACTAGTAACTTTAAATGGCTTTACTGTAAAAAAAATTATTTTATCTTGTAATGTTAAAATACATGATGATGTAAGTATATGAATATCAGAAGGTTATTCTGTGAATTTTTTTTCAAATGTATGTGTCAAGTTACAGGTTTTAAATGAGGTTGCCATCTGAAATATTTAATTGCATGGAATGATAGTGTGGAAATAGAATATTGCCTAACTGCCTTTAAGTTAGAAGGCCTTACAGTACTCAGAGTAGAAAGTACTTTAGCATCTTGAGAACATAGTCTTTTACTTGGAAAGCTGGCTTTGATGTAATTAGTGATTGTTAACACATTCCTCTGCTCTGCCTGGTCAGACAATCTTGATGTACTTTTAAAGTGAAGACTTTTCAGAGTGTATAAATAGGTCACATTTCTTTAAAAAATGCCATGTCTCTGCCAAATGATAGAAGTGATCCTGTTGTTTAAGGAGGAGCTGTGGTTTGAGGTCAAGGCCTTGTTTTATAAGCTAGAAAGATTTGGTTGTTTGTTGGTGAACATCTTGAGAACATAGTCTTTTACTTGGAAAGCTGGCTTTGATGTAATTAGTGATTGTTAACACATTCCTCTGCTCTGCCTGGTCAGACAATCTTGATGTACTTTTAAAGTGAAGACTTTTCAGAGTGTATAAATAGGTCACATTTCTTTAAAAAATGCCATGTCTCTGCCAAATGATAGAAGTGATCCTGTTGTTTGAGGAGGAGCTGTGGTTTGAGGTCAAGCTAGAAAGATTTGGTTGTTTGTTGGTGAACCATTTGTAGGATATTTACAACTTTCCACTGAAGACTTTATACAAAGAAGATACTCCAGTAACCAATTTGGACGATAAAAATTGCAAAAGCATTAGTTTGGAGTGTGTATAAACACATTTGTTTATTCTTGGCCAGAGTTGATCTATGACATAGATTTGTTCTTATGTGGTGAAAAACAGGCATCTTTAAGTTAGTTAAAGACCAGTGGTAAACTCCAAACCAAAGCAGTCTCTTATTATAGATTTCAAGTGTCACGGATATAAAAAATGCTGTAAGAAAAGTGAGGGGAATTTGCTTACGATTTAACGTTGTAAGAGTAAGATATAATAAGAGTAAGTTATAATTTTAATGACTGTTCTTTATTCTGACATCAGACTCTAGTTTTCTGCTACTGAAGCCATTCCATGTGTTATGAACATTAGTCCATATCAATTAGATTAAGGAATAAAATCATGAGTTGCCCCCATCTAATCTGTGTGACTTCATCTGTGAAGAGTCTCAACTTCTCTCAGTTCCAAAGAAAAAATCCTTTCTGAAATTAATAGATGTTCAAAATTCCTTTCCAACCATACTTGCACATCTCCTGTACGTTCCTTGGACTACGTCGTTTCAGTGATTTGCTCAGAGTGAGATTCAGCATGCACGTTTATTTCCTCACTCTTCAACCTATCACATAATTTGGCCTTTGAAGTGCATTACCAACTCCACCAACATTTGCTGTAGCCGTAATTCATTGCCATAATATCTAACAGCTTTTATAACTCCTCGGGAGATAAGAAAAGCTTAAAGAGGTTAGAACAAGCCTCACTTAAATTACTTTTCCTTCAAATTACTTTACCTACAAATTAACCCTTTTATAGAGTCAGATCAAAGAATCAGAATACTTAGATAAAACAGCAAAATATTTCAGGCTTTTGCAAATGTAACAGAAATAGTTATTATACCAAAGCAGAAGCTTACCATCACCACTTGGAATTACTTTTGTTTTTCTCTAGTGCAAAGGCAGCTCAGAGCAAGAGGAAAAGCCAAAGTAATATGAATGGAGAGTGCATGAATGGAAATGGCTCAGTTGCTTTAACATAGGAGTGCTAGGAAATACAGGTGGTTAACCAAGAGTGATAAAGTTAGGTTGTCTAAAGAGTCATTCATGAAGAGACTTTCTAATCTTCCTGGTTTAAACTCTCAAATTTTGCTTTACAGGGAATATTAGCAAAAATTGTACAAGTAGTGGATGGTCAGATATTTTTCCTGACATCTTAAGTACTTGTGGATATAATGATTATGAAGATGATTATAAGGTATGAAAAACACTTTTTCTATTCATTTAGATGTTGGTATTCAATACAGCTATCACACCTATTCTGCTTCTAAATAATTCCCATTTTTCTCTATCAGAATTACTGAAAATCTGTAGTAATTTTTGATAAAATTGATTGTCATGTGCTTGGATTGCAAGTGTCATACAAGATAAAATCAGAACCCCGCCATTCAGTAACTTTGAAACTCAAGGGTATAAACAATTGGTAACTGCAGTGATGCATCTGTATTTTTAATATTGCAGCGTTACTTGGCTTGTGCACAGTATGTTTTGCATTGTGTTATTTCTAGAAGTTTTTATTATAACAAATCCTAATACCATAGTAATCTGTTAATGGAAGATGCACAACTTGATTGCTGGCATGTGTTTAAATTGTAAGTAAAATAGAATGAATTTAGATCACTGGAGTTATTGCAGATTTATATTGGACTTTAAATTGCATTAGCAGTTGGAAGTGGTTCAAAAGCTATCAATACATCTTAAATATAGTATAAATTAAA
>NW_010423764.1:0-11578 GCF_000710305.1 Buceros rhinoceros silvestris
ATAAGGATGGGAGAAAGGTGGTAAATGAACAAATATGTAAAGCAGGACCAAATGTGGAGGAACAAGAAAAGGCAAAGGAACAGCAAACCAAATCAAACCAAACCAAAAGAAATGTGAAGAAAAAAGAGGCATGAAGGAAGGACAAGGAGCAAAACTGAACATGAAGTAACTGAAATATGGCTTGACGCTACAACTATTTGATTGATAATGCTATCCATTGTTCTATTAAAATGAGCTTCCTTCCTTGCTTTTCTACAAGGTCCTCTGAAGTAAAAAAGTCTCCTATTTCTCCAGAGTACATACAATCCGGGATCACTGATCTGTCAAGCGTGTACGAGCTCTACACTGATAAGACGTGGTGTTCTTCCCTTTCAGTATTTGTCTTAACCATTCTCCTGCCTGCAGAGTTCATGAAGTTTATACAACATACAAGTTAGTCCATGTATGGCATAGAATAGCACTTTTTTCCTTTTATGCTAAAGTCAAAAAGTACAAAATTTGTCAGGTCTCATGCATAATACAAATCTCTATGAGTAGCTAGAAGGCTTTACTTCAATGGGACTTTATCAGGCAGAGATCTAGTTCTGTCCATTTCTGTTACTGATTGTCAGGTTGCCCCTTGAGGAAATATGCCAAAACAAGTATAAATTGCATGTATTTCAAAGCACTCTTTTCCCCTTGAAGTTAAGGTTAACAAAGGAAAGCCCATTCTGTGGAAAGGTAGGTGATCTCTATCTCACCAGTGGTGCAGAAGAAATTCTCTCCACCATGCCTTATTTGTCTGCCGATGTCTCTGCCTGGCATTCTTCATTCCCTTCATTGTCACACAAATTAACATGGGTGCTTTTTCAAGCTGCTGGGATAAGTGATGAGAGCAAAATACAATCTCCTCCAAAATTCTAGGATACTGAACAAAATTTAATTCTTTGATGTCTCCATGGACTATTTTAGGTAGGTTTTGGGGGTTGGTACTTGGCTGTCTAAAAGTGCTTTACAATCTAACTCCTATGAGTTATCACAGATATTCTAAGCTGCCTGCTTCTAAAATACCTTTCCTTACTGTTTTCTGATTGTACTTAGGTTTCCTCCCACTGCACTTACTATGCTTTCAATTCTCTTCCAGAACTTGAATGTCATCAACATGCTGTTTATTACCTTTTTCCAGACCATTAACAAAGATACTAAGACTTCATCTAAGATGAGAGGTTACTTCCTAACTCAATGCTTTGTTCTTTAACAGTGCACTTTATTTATGAACTTCTACACAGCTTTTAATCAATAAAGCAATGCTTCTGTGTATCAAAAGTAATTAGGATTAATATTCCAGGTAAGACTTCATTATTCACTTCGTCAAGTGCTTTACCGAAGTATTTCACATGTAGTGTTTTATTTTGTCTAGTGATTTTGCAGGTCTATTTCAAAAAGCGATCAGGTTGTAGGAGTAAAAAATTATCTACTTCCTTGACAGATGTAAAAGGCTTTTTAATATAGCAAAACTGCTATGTAACAAAACAAGTTGTGTTTGCCTTCAGCAAATTGAGAGGCTGGCTCACTGAAGGAAAAACAAAAGAAATATACCAAAGTGAGTAAGAAGTATTTTGAGCTGGGAAAAAAGAACAAATATACTAATACCTACTTCTGACCGTAACCAAAAAGAGAAAAAAATTCAATCATATTTACCAAATATCTCCCCTTTCCTCCACCTTCTCCCTCTCTGGCTTCATGCTTGAAGTAATAGGTGGTTCAGTGAGTTCTCAGAGACTGACAGACATTAAGTTTATGAATTTAACAAACTTCTGCAGCATTAAATTTCATTGTAAAACAGTCTTGTATTGTGCAAGTACCAGTATTGGATATTGCTTGTTAGAGTATTTCTTCCAGAACTTGCTCACTTCATTTATGTTTCTGCATTTTATACTGTAATAAGCAGTGAGCAGACTTTCACTGATGGCCTTCTCCATGTAATTCACGATTTATACCCACGCACCTTACCTACCTTCAGCTGTTTTCCAAAATTTAGACTCATATTTTTAATCTCTTCTTGTAAGCAAGCTACCTCTGATCACCTTCGGCTCATGCAGTTCTTCAGCTAGAATTGGTAGCTGCATGTGCAATTCGAGGCACAGGGTCATAGGTTTCAACAGTCCCTACAGAGGTGTAGCTAAAGTATACAAATATATGAAGTATATAAATCTCTGTGAACTTCCTAACATTCATTTTGCCTCTTTGATGACTGTGAGCTTTCAGCTTATGTTTTTAAAGCCTGTGGACTAACAAATTTATCCTCAAATAATCCAAGATATCTTAGAATTCCTCTTGAGTGAAAATAACTCATCTGAAAGGCATCATTCTGTCACTCCGTGGAGAGTAATGTTTCTACCTGTGGATCATTTACATTTATAGACAGTGAATTTTATCTTTCATTTGGGTTTGAGACAGATCCCTTACTTTCTTTACCATCAAAGACACTTCTTCAGTTCCTCTGTAGTGATTACTAGTTCAAAAAATTCATTTAACTTTTCTTATAGAATGCTCAGTTCTTTGCTAAGTGTGGAGGATAAAATGAAGATGTGTCTGACCAGGACAAAAAGCAAGCCCGAAGGGGAAGTAGTAACAAAATGGGAAAGGAAAAGTGACAGGAAACATGAACTGAAGAAGCGAGTAGAATGAGAAATTAATTTTAAAATGGGGGAAAAGAACGTATAAAATCTGAAATTGCCCAGACTACTTGAATTAAAACCACAACCTTTTCTATATCAAGACGGGAAATCCACATTCTGCAGTTAGCTCAGATCCTTTGCCCTAGAAAACCAAAGTGGAAGGCCTGCATTCGCACTTAGATTTCTGGTTCTTAAATAGACAAGAGGATATCAATTGCAAATATTCATTAATTTCCTGTGGTTTATACCTTCCTGATGATGGAAACATCCTTGATTTCTGGATAAAAAATTGCTCTCTGAAGTGTGACATTTTTTTCCTGTTCGTATGGCAAGAGAATGCCTGAAGGTGGAGAGGTTCTCATGCAGATGGACTTCACTATGCTGAGTCACTGTCCTTTGGTGTGTGACAGACTTTCTGCAAAAGGTTAGACAAAGCTTTTGTCTCTTTTCTGCACCCCAGCACAGAATGAAAATATCTGTCCATCTTATTAAAGTGCTTTTGATGTTATTTATGAATTTGAATTGTCATTAGAATAACCTAAATTTAGTTAGTTTTAAATACATTATACATGGAATTAGTTATGGTATAAGGACTCTTTTTCGTTGCTTCATTAATGGTTAAACCGCTTATATAAAGTTCAGTCTAAATATAACATCATTTTGTTCTGAATATGCCTTTTTAGAATGTTTACTTGGCATTTACTAGATGAGCCCTCTAAATAATCTAATTCTAGGAAAAGCGTCATCAAAAGGTCATTTTCTAATGCTGAAAAAGTCACCATGACTTTCTTCTGAACTTACCTCCTTTTTCCTTCTCAGACTGCTGGTACAATGCCCCAGATCTTCTTGATACCCCTTGGGCCCTCATCTTTTAGGGGTATTTGAATGCTAGAGGGGGTCATTATCAGCAAACACAAATTTGGGAATGGTAGCAGAGCTATGTTTAAAAGACTGAAACAACTCTAGCGTGGCACAGGGAGTCACTTGTTTCTAGAGCATAAGTGATGCACAACAATGGTTGCAGCCATTCAGGGGACAGAAAAATGTGCAGTCAGTGACCCGCAGCCCATTGTTTATTTCCTACCTACACAACTCTGACTTCTCTAATTTGCATAGAGGCAGCAAGACTATTTCCCAAAAGAACATACAGCTAATTCTCTAGATCACAACCAGATTGATTCCTTGTTTGATACTCTTGATTCACTACTGTAATATGCCTTCTCTTTTCCTATGCCTATCCTCCTGGTGCTTCTTCCATGGATTTCTCTTAGGGTACTTTATGTAAGGTTCTACTTACAGAACTAACATTTTGTAAGCTAACATTGTCACAAAACTTATGTCTTCAATTCAGCTCTTTGTTTCCTCCAGTCTCATTCTTCCTCTTTTCTCCCTTGCTTCATGTAAGCATTTTCTTATTTAGGGTTTCTTAATTATTCATGGAGAATTTCAGTGGAGCCCCTGTCTTCCTAAGTGAGACTAGGGCCAAAACAAAATGGCAAGGAAGACTGTACAATTGAAGAAGTAATTGCACAATAAGGACTCATAGGCATTTTTATTATAGTAGCAGTGTTTCAGGGTTTTTTAAATTACAATATTATTTTTGTGTATGATTTTGCAGATCCAATTTACCTGAGAGAAACTCTGGGCTGAACGATGTTCATCCACCCACAGATGGATGAAGTACACAGGATACTAGAAGCATAAAATAGGCCAAATCCCTCTTTCAAAATGCCTGTTAAATAAACAATCAACTGGCAGGCAGAGTGAAACATAAAAGAATGGACTTTATATTAGTAGAAGATAATGTTTTGGTTTTTTTCTCCATATTAATTAAATTATCCTAAACACAAGTTAACCAATTCTATTGTTCTTTTTGATCTTTTACTATCCTTGTATATTCTGGGCCTTTCATATTTCCCTTTTTTTCCCACCAGTTACTGAAGAAGTACTGAAGTTGCCCTTTGAAATATATAGAAATGAGACTGTTATTATAAGGTTATCCCAATTTTATTTTTAAAAACCCATCAAAACAAACCCCTCAGCCCAACCACACAAGATTATTTTAACTGGGCAGTCTCATGCTATAGATTGCTTCTGCTATGGCAATTTGAAATAAGCTTTTATTAGCTTGTGTGTTATATTTTAATGTACAGGTTGATTTTCAAAACCTGTAGAAAGAGAGTAATAAATGATTTAACATTGAAACTATAGACAGTCTCACTTGAACATAGCTTGATAATTTAGTGTATTTATGATAAATCTCTTTCTTGGTTAAGTGATTTCTATCTGTCTTAATAGAACTATGCTTTGGAAAAATCTACTGCAAAATCTGGGCTCTTAAGTCTCCAGGAAGCATTCTGAAACAAAGCCCTTTACTGTGCTTAGGAATTAACACTGGTTTTCCTGAAGTATAACAGATAAAGTCTTTTACTTTCTTATTCATCCCTTCAAAGTACAAACATTGTGTCCATCTCAACTGTATCAGATCATATCCTCTTAATCGAGAATGCGTAATCTGTTTTACTTGGCCCTTGTTTCTAAAGTGAAAAGCCCTACTGTAACATAATCTCATGTGATTAACGTCAACATTTCCCAGTGCTTCGTTATTTTTTACATGGCTATGAAGACTTGCAATAGCAATGGTCTCAACTTGAAAATCTCAGCTTTTGGGGTTTTTGGATGAGTTTACAATAATACACAGAGCAGAAGAACATGGAAGCAGCTAAGGTGAAAATACACAATATTATCACAGTGGCTATGAATCATATCTACAAAAATCAGCTCAGCTGAACTGACACCTCCAATATTAATGTTGCATGAAAATTCACATCCTGTGTATCAACTTTCAATTTGGCCTGTATTAATACATTACATGAATCCAAAGTTTTACTTCATTAAAGGCCCCTCAGTTTTTGCATCTGTTTTGCCAATTTACTAAGAAAGAAGTTTTGCTTTTTACAAAAAGACTTGGACAAGAAAGATGTGTTTGAATTAATTCCATTTGCAGTGAAAATTAATTCCATTTGCACTACTTCAGACAGAAGTAAAAGTTCAATAAGACATTTAGGAAGGAAAATATAAAATTATTTTCAAATATTACTAGTGAAGATTTTGTCTTGATGAACTCTGTTTCCATCATGTATGAGCATTTCATTAACATCCTATCCTCACGGCAAAATATAAGGCTGACCAGGTTAACAGGAGCTACCCACATGAATTCAAGCAATCAAACAATATGGATTTTTCAGGAATAAATTGTTTCAAAACGAATATCTTTCTCTGACAGGTAACAGACATCATGAACTGAAGGGGTAGATGCCATGCAGCTTGATTTAAGAAAAGCTTTAAACATGATGCTTATGAAATGAAACAAACACAGAGTATGTTAAACTGCTATTTCTAGCTGGGAAACCATTCTCAGAGTAGCTATTAATGGTTTACTGACAAAACAGAGAAATGTATTGACTGGGATTCTGCAGTGAAGGTCTGGTTCTGTTAAAATTTCTATTAGTAATCTGGATCATCAGGACAATACTATAGAAGGAACAAAAAAGAGATAAAAGGCAAACACAGTTTGAGCTTTCATATTTTATCACAGTCTGAATTTGAGCCAAAAATGGCTTGATATGGAAAATGCAAATACAATAGAATATACAGTGTTGCATAATATATCTTATGTGTCCCTGAGAAAAATAAGGAGGAGTTTTTGCTGCCAAACACACAAAGTAATACTTTTTTCCCTGCTCAGCATTTTTAAGCCCTCAGATAGACTACTTCTTCACTTTGGGGCACAACAGTACAAATAAGAGATATATCAATCGGAAAGCAGCAATAATGTGCTACGTCTGGAAAACACGAGGAATACTTTTTGAAAAATGTAAATGTTTAGCCTAGAGAAACACTGGGCAGGAGCAACATTCTTGTTTTCAAGGGCGCCAAAAGACTGCTGCAAAGAAAAGGAAACCTGTTCTCAGTGTCCATAAGATGTGACAAGGGAATATGGTGAGGAGAGATCTATATCAAAGGAGATTCAATTTAGATATTGCTCAAAGCTTCACAGCAAGTGTGGTGAGGCACTGGAACAGGCTACTTAGGGGAAGTTACAAACATTAATAGTGTAATTAAGATCGTGCTAGAGAAACAGTTTTTATTATGGAGGTATGGGGGTGGTCTGAATTTCCTCCCTAAGAACTTTATCTTATTCTAACGAAATACAGTGTTATTTTTCCTGATGCCAGTTAGAAGAGGGAGCATTTTTTTAAATGTGTATTTTGTTTCTCTTTTTTGTTTACTGCATTTTTCCTCGTTTGTTGTCTTCTTGTTTTCACTTTTTTTTTCCTCTTCCCACTCATATCTTCATCTTTATTTTTATAAACCTCACTTATAATGAGGGGAAAAAACCTCTTGAAATTGATCACCTTTTCCCAAGACTCACCTAGGAAGTGTATTCGTATATTACATGAATAATTTTTGGATGAATACTTGAACCATTTGCATTACTCTGGTATATAAAGCACAAAAGCTTTAAAATCAGGCATTTTATAAAGTTTGCAGGTTTTGCATAGCAAAAGATATTTTTCAATTTCTTTTACCAACTGCTACGTTGACTGGACAGGGGAAAAACCCCAACCAACCAACCAAAAAAAGGAACAATTTTTGAACATTCTTAAAAGACATGACTGATTATATCATTGAGTGATAATTGCGTGTCCAAAACCTGTAAATCCAAGTTATATCAATGGCTTGAAAGTAAAATTTGTTTCCTGATACAACCATTGTCAGGAGGATAATGGATACTGATGTTACTTATTTTTTCAATAATCTACACTTCTTGTCTTACAGAATTTGTAGGAATACAGACACAATAAAAAATATTTAAAATACAAGCAAGGACTGGGTTTTATTTGCCTTCTAATTTTTCAGTTTGTAAGCTGCCCAAGATTCAGAATTGAGAAACTACAATTCTTAAATCATGTTAGGAATTGGAATTTTTAAAATGTTAACTTTATAGAGATGAATTGTGTCATGGAAAAATACTGTTCACGTAAAGAGCTGCTTTGATTGCTCTCAGCCACAATGAGTAATTTTAAAAGATGCATAGGACGTTTTATGTCCCCAGCTCATCCACCAAAACAAACAAAAAGAATTGGGTTATATTTACAGTCTGGTAATTGTCCTCACAGTATGTGATTCATTCTTAATGTTGAGATTCAGTGGGCCAGGATACAATAAATACATGCCATCTGAAACTTTCTGGAAGAAATGATAGCTTATTGTTTTCTCTTAATTGACAGTAATTCATCATAGTCATGTGAGAGAGATTGATCCTGAGAAAAGCCAAGCCCCTGCTTATAGCCACTGAAAACTGTGGAAACAGAAGGCAGGTTACGATTTGCATTAAGAGAAATAAGAAAAATTATTTCTACATGGTATTGCTGAGGTAGTTATTAGGGTAATTATTACTATCTTTTTCAATTAAGAGTTATTATTGTACTCAAAAGTTATAACGGAGTTTGGCTGAATCAGATTTTCAAGTCCAAAGCTCGTTGGTGTCCATATATAAGTACTGCTGTCCCATGAGACACTCAGCGCAACAGTCAGAAGTCACAGTTCATCACAGGAACATATCGCACTAATGTCATCTGCTGGGCAGCAGGAGCCTATTGCAGCATTAGGACTTCCTCAGGGACAGGAAAGGAGCCAACTACAACACTTTTGCTGACAGCGATCCAAGCATTATTTTACTCTTCCATCTGTTTCCCTCTTTGGCTTACTACTTCTGTTCCACACAGATAAAGGTCTTCTTCCAGCCTCTACTATTTCATAATTAGGTCTGTATAGAAAGTCTGTCAAAAATGCCATTCTTCTGTACATTTTTCTTTAAGTATACAAGGAGGTGCTAGAGGGGGGAAGGAAGCAGGGGAGTATCTTTTTTTTTTTCCCTCCTTTGTAATCGACAAAAAATTACACCCTTTTTATTAAGTACTTAAGAAACTGTTTCGTTTCATATAAAATGAGTGCATACAAATCTCAAAGGCAAGTCAACTGATAAAATCTTTCAATGTGCAATCTGATTTTTTCTGAAAGTCATGGCGGAGGAAGAAAAAAGAACATTCATTCTCATTTCTTTTTGGCTTGCATTTTCCAGCTCATTGACCTGCTAAATGTGAGGCCCTTAGGCCAAATTTGGGGCAAGTTTACATACAATCCTCAGCAAATTTGCATAATACATCTCTCAGAATAACTCTTAGTGTTTTCAGCATCACAGTGCACGATCTGGGCCCCATGATCCTGTGAAGGTCAATGAAAGGCATTGACTTTGCTGGTGTGGGGGCAAGCCTTGACCAATCCCTCTGTAAGATTGCTACAATAGAACTGATATTTTGAATAGCACTTTGTTGCTTCAAAAGGACTTGATGTTTGTGTGGGTTGATATTGTCCACAGCCAGACAGCCACTCAAGAACTCACTCTTCCTTTGAACAGGGCAGAGGGATAACAAAGGATGAAACACCCCATGGATGGAGACATAGACAGGGAGATCAACTTATTCCAACTTACCAGCTACTGCCACGAGCAAAATGGACCTAACTTGGGGAAGATTAGTTTAATTTAATTTATTGCCAATTAAGATGGATTTGGGTAATGAGAAACAAAGATGAAAATTAAAACACCACCTTTCCCCACCCTCCTTTTTCCCAGGCTCGACTTCACTCCTGCACTCCAGACTCCTCTAGCCCCTCCTTCCAGTGGTGCAAGAGAATGGGGAATGGGGGTTGTGGTCACTCCATAACAGCTCCTCACTACTTCTTCCTCCTCACACTTTTCCCTTGCTCCATTGTGAGGTCACTCCTGTGGGATGTAGTCCTTCACAAACCTCTCCAAAATGGGTCATTCCCACAAGCTTCAGTTCTTTTTAGGAAATACCCACGTGCTCAACCATGGTATCTCCACAGGCTGCAGGGACAGCTCTGGTGCCTGAAGCACCTACTTCCCCTTCTTATTCTCTGACCCTGGTGCTCACAGGGCTGTCTCTCACTTTTTTTCCTCACTCTTCTGCTTGTGTGGTGTTTTTGCCCTCTCTTTAAAATCCATTTACCCAGAGGTGCCACCCATATAACTGATAGGCTCAGCCATTGCTGTGGTGAGTCTGTTGGAACAGTAGGAGCCAGCTGTGCCCAGCACAGAGCAGTCTCAGTCTCTCCTCACAGAGGCCACCTTACAGACTTTGCATCCAACACCTGGAGATCGACACCCAGTTCACCTTCAATAGTGGAAAAAGAAGGAAGAGTATGGCCCTGGTTTGTTTCCTGATACAACCATTATCTGGAGGATAATGGATACTAATATGTTACTTATTTTTTCAATAATCTACACTTCTTGTCTTACAGAATTTGTAGGGATGCAGGCACAATAAAGTAGCTTTTTCACTACTCTTTTACAGCTTAGAGGTACCATAGGTAGGGATGATATTTGCTGGGGGAGGAAGTGGGGGAGTTAATTCTGAGACTGCTAGATGATGCAGCATGCCTTCCCTGGGCTTATTAGATGTTCCTCTATTTTCTAAAGCCTTCACTAGATCTCCTTTCCTCATCTCCGGGCACTTACTCAGTTTCTGTAGCATGTCCACAACAGCTGCTGAACTGACTGTTCTGAAAAATACGTGCTTACTATTATGTTCATTGGCACAGTCACGATTTCCTAGAAACGTGAAGCATCTTCTAGGCTTCCAGAGTTATTTCAGGGTTATCCTCAGGGCAGCATCTGAAGCTCTTTAGGGAAACACGCAAATTCAGAGGTCAGCTGTGCAGCAATCCTGCTTACTTATCTCTTTTTTTACCATGCTGGTACCTCATTAGTAGTAATCCCCTTGTTGCTTTTGTCATCCTACTGTGTGTCAGGTGAGGAAAAAGAATGCTTTTTCTGGATTTGGGATTTTTTTTCTTTATCATAAGGACTCTTTGATGTTTAGTGTTCCTATTTCTTTTCCCTCTTATTTTCTGCTTCCAGCAGAAAGCATCGGAAAACACAGGCTGTCTGATGGCCCTGTTTCAATAAATGTCATCAAACGGTTGATAAAATCACTTAAAATCTAAACCTAAACTTAAAATCTCATTTAGCTGCATCTGACTAGTCCAAGGGTGGTTTTCAGCAAGCCATTATATCGCTCTATTTTACCGGAGGCTTGTGGATGGTATGAAATGTGGTAAATCCATTCGATACCATGTTCCTTGGCCCAAGCGGCCACCAGTTGGTTTTTGAAATGAGTCCCATTATCAGACTCAATTCTCGCTGGAGTTCCGTGTCGCCACAAAATCTGCCTTTCAAGGTCCAAAATCCTATTACGGCCAGTGGCATGAGGCATGGAATAAGTTTCAAGCCATCCAGTGCTTGCTTCCACCATGGTCAGAACATAGCACTTACCCTGGTGAGTTTTAGGAAGGGAGAGGTAATCAATCTGCCAGGCCTCTCCAAATCGGTATTTGAACCACCGTTCGCCGTACCACAAAGGTTTCAGCCTTTTTGTCTGTTTAATAGAAGCACAGGTGTTACCTTCATGAATAACCTGACTGATAGCATCCATGGTCAGATCCACCCCTTGGTCTCGAGCCCATCTGTAGGTAGCATCTCTTCCCTGGTGACCGGAAGATTCATGGGCCCACTGAGCAAGGAACAATTCACCTTTGTGTTCCCAGTCCAAATCTACCTGGGACACTATGGCAGCTCGATCTGCCTGATGGTTATTTGTCTGTTCCTCAGTGGCTCTGTTTTTCGGTACATGGGCATCCACGTGCCGTACCTTCACAACCAGCTTTTTCAATCGGGCAGCAATGTCTTGCCACAGAGTGGCAGCCCAAATAGGTTTACCTTTGCGTTGCCAATTGTCCTTCTGCCATCTTTCCAACCAACCCCACAGGGC
>NW_010423765.1:0-209 GCF_000710305.1 Buceros rhinoceros silvestris
CGCCTGCGGCCTGTGAGCTCGCTGCGGGCCGGCGAGGGGCCGCAGGGGGCCGCGCCCCGAGCTCCAGCCGCTGCCCCCAGTTCCAGGCGCCACATGGTACAAAATCACTTGGACACGCACACGGTCATCGACGGCGAGCGACAGCTCTCAGAAGCTGCTGCCAGGATCAGAGTGCTTCTCCCTCTCTGTGACCTGAGAAGTTGGCACAA
>NW_010423765.1:326-32826 GCF_000710305.1 Buceros rhinoceros silvestris
CACATCCAAGTAAAAGCACTCAGGTCCCTCATGAGGCTTTTAGACGTCAAGTAGTTCCTCTTACGTGAATGAAGCCTTAAGGCTCAGACCGTTCCCCTGGCTGAGACCAAGTGTGGATTCCAGCCAGGGATGCCACTGCCCCTGTGGCTTAGAGAGACGGGGCTTTCTGGACCTGTAAACTCATCACGTGGGACGCTCCAGCTGAAGGCTGGAAAATGGATCGTCTTGTATGTGAGCATTCATCTGCTTACTTGCCTGACCTGCATTCAGAATGGTCAAAGACCATAAGCTAGCATGGAAAGATGTAGGTGACGGGATGCGTTCCATGATCTGATCTGTTTTGCCAAAATTTGCTTCCTGACAGCAATAACAGAGTTGTAAAGGACTTGTCACGAGATTTTTATCTTTCTTTTTAGGTTTGGAGGAGGGGTTACTAGTGTTGAATTGAACAGAGGACCAAATTGAGTTCTGTGGGGAAAGGAGTGGAAATAAAACAGAAAACTGTAGGGTTTTAAATACTGTGCTTACTTTGCTGAGAGAGAGAAGTAAGAAAAACAAAAAATTGTTCCCAGGCTTCCTGAGCAAGCCTTGTTAGTCTTACCACAACTGTGGCTGAGGAAACTGAAGCTGCATGTAACTTAGACTAAGTGGATGAAGAGCCAACATTAACTTAGGCTTTTAAACTGTCCAGAGAAATATTTTGCTTTTCGAGAAAGTGTGTAACATAGTTAAAAATCAAGCTGAGGAACCAGCCCTGCTACAGAGAAGGAGTGATGCTAAAGCAGTGTGATTGGTTCTGTGAACACATTGAGCTGCGTCTTTGGGAACCCAGCTCACCTTGCATGGTGCTTCTTCAGCTTGGGAAACCTCTTACTCTGCCAACATATGTCTAAGGAGCTTAGACTTGGCTTTACCGCCTTGGTGCTAAGGAAATTAGAAGGGAGTGTTTGTGTGTATGTACGTGTGCACGCAGGCACACACATGCACGTGTTCTCTTTTTCTAGTCTCCTGTCTTGAAAGACTAAAATTTGGGTTGGTTTGCCAGGTCAGTCACTATGTGCAGACACCTGCTTCCAAGACACATCCATGGGCACATGAGTGTCTGTAATAGGGAAAATAAGTTTTCCAGAAAAAGATCAGGCCTTTCTGCTGACGCATTTTACTTCCCCATCCACTCTTTTGATGCTGCAAAAGATCCGGTGACTCTTTGGTTTCAGAGCTTAATGTCTCCTGAAAAACTATATACTAATAGCAATGTAGAGTTACATCAGGAAAATAATGTTTTTGCAAAGCAGCTGGCTCAGGTGTGGTGAACACTGAGAAGCAGACATGGGTTGTAGTAGTTGCTTCCATGGTTTTCCTGGCTTAACATACTGTTGTTATCCACATTGTTAGATGAGAGTGTCCTCTTCTGAACTCCACTTGTGGGCCTCTCCTGAGTTTTGTTTATGCATCCTGGGAGAAGGCTAAAATCTTCTCTTTGAATGATGAATGTATTGACACCTTTTTTAAAAAATGTCTGTCAAGTATATTTTGAGGAGGTGTGCATGTCTCCTTTCAGTGAATGCCTCAGCAAGTGATGTCTCCTTGGTTTTTTCTTTATTTCTCATAGCAGGGCAGATGCAGGAAATCCTCAGTAAATGTCTGAAGTGGCAAAATACATTGATCCAATGATTTTGAGATGCAGTTAAAAAAATAAATAATGCATTCGAAGGCCACTGCTCACCTTAGCAGCAAGGGACACGTATTGAAATAGCTACGTGTTACAACGTGAAAAACAGGCCGTCTCTATAACCGTCATCTTGTAAAAGAGGCCGGCGGCAGAGATTTGTTAACTGGTTTGACATCTTAAGTGCAAAAGGGGAGACTTCTCAGTGATGTGTTTTATAACTATGGAATAAGTTTCTTATAATCTAGAACCTGTGTCATTCTCTTCTAGGATGAGAAGAATCTGAATGGACTTTTGGGGTACTTTTTTCTTTGTGAAACCCAAATTAAACAAACTCCCCACACCACCCACCCCAACTTTCTAATTCAGTCGTTTTAAGAAAATACTCCAGAATCTGTCGTGGCACTTGCAGTGTGATGAAGGTGTCCATAACCAGTTTGTCATTATTATATGGTAACAGTTGCTGATTCAGACTGGAAAGTACTAACATCCATAATAGCTGCTTTCACCTTGCACTTTCAATCTTTCCCGGGAAGGATCAGTATTCCACTGCTAATGCAATACATAAATTGACAGTTTTCGAGTATTTCTGGTTCCTACTGCCACATAGATCTTGAGAGTCTTTGGGTTTCTGCATTAATCTGCTCAGGGTTTTTTTCTACTACTTTCTTATCTATTTGTTCCTCTCTTGTGTGTTGTGTTTCTTGAAGCCTAACAGTTTATGCTCCTTATTTGTATACAATATCTTTCACATTTTCTTATAGGCCTGCTTCTGTACTGCTGTTTCTCCCTAGGAGTAATTTCCATAAAACTCTCGCTACAGTTTAGGGTGTATAGGTGTGCTGTGTAGTGGCTGCCACAAGGACCTGTGAATCTAAATCAGTTTTAGCAGGGTGGCTTGTACTCTTACTGAACTACTTCAGCAGGTGAGATTACTGCTTCAAAAGGGTGTTGCCATGTGATTTGTTAATATCAAATAGCCAAAATTAGCTTCTGATACTCTTTGTAAGTATCTTTATAGAAGCATAGAGGGTTTTCGACATTTTTTTTTTACAATCTTATGGCCTTACAGACAGCATAGTTTTATCCTACTTTGCTTAAAATTCAGCTGTTTTGCAAAAATAGAAACTTGGAAATCAAATTGCTATTCCTTTTCTGTTAGTGTTGCACTTTGTATTCCATCCTTGGCAATTACCAATTTCCTTATTTATTCTTAAGGTATTTGTGACGTGCTTAGTCTTCTAATGTGTTCATGTTTAACAACAGGGTTTTTGAGGATTGTCAAAATGTAATTTTGAGCACTAAACACAATAAACTTTTGCCAATATTGGATCACTGGTACATAGTTCCTTTGAGCTTCTTCAAATACACACCACTGGACTGATAGTTCTCTTGTTCTTTGTTGTCTAAAGTCTGCCACCTTTTGTGCTTTGTTTCTCACCTGAATTTATCTACTTGCTAATAATTTGTGTTTTTCTTTGTTACTTCTGTATTTTGTTCTTCTGCCTTTTCTTTAGCCGTGGGCTGTGATACTGTTCTTCTTAATGGGAACTAATGTCTAAATTGGATTACCCATTGTAGGACTAGTTGTAGGAACTGTAGGATATAGCAGGAAACACTGAGAAAGGTACAATCTCTTTCTTTTCAGTGCTTGTCTCTCTCTTAAATACTAGTTAGAGCTGCCAGCAAGTAAAATCTGCTTAAGAATCACCTTAACATTACCTATTTATGGTGAAAAGATGTAGGTCAGACCTTTAAACTTTTCGCTGTATTCAGAGACTGTTTTAACTTGTCCAGAAAAGTCCGGCTTCTAAGGGTTTGGTTCATAGCCAAGTTGATACTCTGCTGCTTCAATTGCGTTGTTTCCAAGGAGAAAATGACAGAGTACGTAGTTTCTCTTCAGAAACCTTTCATGAAGCTTGTTACCCATAGAAGATGATTGACAAGTGACTGGACCCTTCTTAAATTTATACCTTGTAAATATTTTGGTGCTCTTCTTCATATCAAATTTTCATTGACTTATTACAGTTTTCTTGATTGAATCTTCCTGTGGTCTCTACCAAGCTTTCTAAGAGTGTAGGATTTGCTGATCCAATTCATTATGGTATGATCTTGTTTTCTATTCCACAGAATTTTTCCTGGTTTGGTTCTGTTCTGAATCTTCAAATTTCTTACGCTACGTTGAATTGGGGGTTCCAGAAACTTTCTGACAGTGCAGGCTGCCCCAGTAGCCTTGCTTCTTTTAGAGATTCCAAAGCCCATGTTTTTCAAGTTCTTGTATTGAACTGCTGTGAAACTTGGTTCTGTCTAGGAGTGCTATATTATTCCATAGCATGATTAGTTCAGCCTGTATTGTTTCTCTTCTGTACTTAAAATTGTTTAACAAACTTAGTGCCTCTTGCTCAGCTTCCCTTTCAGCACCTTCCCTTTTTATGTCTGAAAAAAAAAGCAATCTTTTTTGAGCCCTGAGTGCAAACTGTTTATAGAGTTTCAAAGTACTAGGATTTCAAAGTATTAAAATTTATAGCAGCTGCTCTGTGCAGGTCTTCACTTTTCTTCCAAGCATCTGTTCAAAGAAGTACTGTCCTATTTGTGTCTCTTCTGTGAAAGCTTCATTTGGTGATCAGGAAGAGCTTTTCTTACAGCAGAAAGGTAAGGGAAGCTGGCATAAATGTGGGAGAACTTCCACCCCCTTTCCTTTTTTTTTTCTGTAAGCAAGAGAAAAACATGATGTGCAGGTTCATGTGGATATACATGATATTCGAGTATGAATATTTGTTTTCAACATCTGTAACTTCATGTTTGATTATTGGAATGCACACAGTCGTTGTTCCCAGAGCTTATCAAGTTATGCACGTTCTTCTACGTTCAAGACCTGTCTTCTTCATAACTTAATACCACTTGAGGTTTTACACACATTTTCAGTTATTATGTTGCTCTTTCTCCAGATTACTGTTAGTTTTATTACATGATACCAGGCCTGGAAAGCATCCCAACAAGATTTTTCATTTAAAAAAAATGTATTTGCATGGTAGTGTCTCACAATGTAATTGGAAAGTGTAATCTGTGTATTATTTGCCCGTTTTTATCACTTTCTTGGTGATGGTTCATACTGAAACAAAGTCCCTAAGGAAGTTCAAACGCATGGCTTCAATGTGATATGTTTTACCAGCCGCTTAAACTGAGATAACATTTTCTTCTTTCTCTTTTCCAGTGACCCTGTTGTCTTTTAAATGAATAATTTAATTCCACTTTTGTGCTGTTGCTTAGATTATCAAGCAGTACTGATAACCTCAAGATGGTTGCAGTGGGACCAGAAAGGTAGAACTGCTCCTTTCTTTCATCTCCTCCTTCTTTTTCCCTTTTATTTTTTTTTCCCTTACCATTTCTGTGTTCTGATACCTGCTGCTAATGGAGCCTGGAGACTGGTGGAAGGTGGAAAGAGAATTCTCTGTCCTCCACTCTGGTCTCCTTGGAGCTGCTGTTACCTGGGGAGGAGGACAGTGAAGCTCAAGAGCAGAGGGCAGCTAACTGTCATCATGGATGACCAAGCTCTAGGCTCAGAGCTCAAGCACAGGTACATCAGGCAGGGAAATCTTTTCTGTGAGCAGGCAACCTGCTCATAGGTGTGACACTTCAGCTGCACCCTCTTCTGCATGGAAGGGCTCATGGTAGTAAAACTGACATGAGTCTTGTAACTTCTGCTCTCCCTGCTTTTTTGAATAGTTGGTTAGTAATTTTGGAAAGTAGAGGAGCTAGGTGTTTTGCTTTACTTTGCAAGCACTGATGTAACAAGTCTCATTTAGAAAGTTGCCTTTGTGCCTATGAGTGCTAGAAACTTACTTCTTTTACAAAAAACAAAGTATAAACGCACATTTTAAGCTTCCTCTGCTTTTCCTCATTCTCAGTACTGAACAATGAAATACATTCATGCTCTGCCTGTAAAATCCACCTCATTGATTTCAGTAGACCAGTTAATGAGAGAAAAGAAACTGGATGTTAGTAGGAGATGTGCAGACTTGGGGGGAGATGCTAAATGGCCGTTGGTCTGTTTTGAAGTGGCCAGTGCTTTGCACTGATGTACTGTGCTTATACAGTCTGGTCCATATAACTAAAGCAGCTATGAGAAGAGTAGAATTGTTAAAGTTCTATATTTCTTTCATGTTAGACTTCAGAGTAAAGAAAGTTTTGCACTACTGTTTGTTCTTGTCTATTATATATCTCAAATGCCTAATACAATTTAAAATTTGTTATGTACTTCAAGCTGCATTCAACTTCACAGGTAAACAGATTGATAATAAGAGGTGAGAAAGAGATCTTGGCTCGTGATTTGAAAAGAAAATTCACAATACACAGGTTTTCAGAAATGACCTACAATAAAATGTAGCAGATTCAAAATTAAAGTGAAATAAAAATGTACTATACGAAGTAACTATGTGAGCTCTGAATTGATATTGTTTCCTTTGGAAAGATGTTCTCGCTGTTTGAACCTTTGTAGGAAATGTACTGTAGGATATTACCTCTTTGATAGGCTAAACCAGAGGGCCATACAGATTTTCTCTTTTCACTTAAATGGCACTGAACAAGCCTTAAAGAGCTTGTAACTGGTTGGATTTGGTATATCTGTCTAAAAACCTATCTGCTTATGCTATGACCCTGTAGGAAGGATACTAATCCTCTGCTGTAATACAAAGTATTGTGTGACAGAAACTAAGGAAATCGTCATAAAACTCAGAATAACTTTGTCTCCTCCATTATTGATTAGATTAAACGTAAGAAACTTATTTAAAAGCTAGTTATTGATAGCAGTGGGAGCTTTCAGAGTAGATTGGGAGATGCAATTTTGCTCAGGTTTGGGGCCCTCCACTACCAACAGACAGGATTTAGGTGGAAAATTCTTATGTTGGCATGTGTGAATTCTAGGTTTTCAGGATACGGGGGCATTCTGGATTTGTTTGGAAAGAGATAGAAGGGGGTTTTTTGAGTTGTTTGTGCGTCATCTGTTAACTGAAAAGTAGATGACATGCATAAGCATGTGTTCACCTGAAAGTTAATTTTGAGGGAAGTCCATTATAGTTTTCTGTTATAATTTTTACAAGTCTGAAACATCCTCTTTCTTAAAAGGATTATGACCCATGTTGTCCATCGTAGCAAAATGCAAAGTTATTTGAAAGGTTAATCTTGAAATTTTGCTTGAAATACACAACAAAAATTACGGTTGTTCTTTCTAAAGTCTTGAGGCTTGGTAGGTCTCTTCCTTCTCTCTTAATCTTTTCCCATTCCAGTATGTGAAGTGCTACCATATAGGAGTACAGTTATTTTATAAAAAAGAAATAATCACACAGAACAGGACTTACTACTCTTGCCAAATTAATTTTGGTTGCGTAAAGGGAAAGCCTTTTTGGCCTTGGGGAATTTATACAAGCCACTTAGAAGCCAGTCCTTTATTCTTTGAAGATTTGATGGTGAAATACAAGAACTGGAGGAGGCCTCTTAAAGCAGACGTGGAAATTAGTTTTCTATAATCTTAAAATGCATTGTGAGACTGTTGTAGCTGTGTGTTAGATGCTCTCATTTAATACAGAAGAAAAGAAGGAGAGAGAAAGAGAAAGAAAGAGAAAAAAGAAAAATGCAGTAAGAAAAGATGAAAAGAAAAAAGGGCAGAAAGGAATGGGAAAAAAAAGAAAAATCAAGAAGAAAAATGTAGACAAGAGGGAAAAGGGAAAATGCAAGAGAAAAAATGGGAGATAAAAAGAAATAAAAAGGGAGAAAAAAGAGAAAAGCTAAAAGAAAAATCAAGAAGAAAAATGTAGACAAGAGGGAAAAGGGAAAATGCAAGAGAAAAAATGGGAGATAAAAAGAAATAAAAAGGGAGAAAAAAGAGAAAAGCTAAAAGAAAAATCAAGGAAACAGGAAAAGAGAGAGAAATAAGGAAGATAAAAAGAAAAGGAAAGAGAGGGAAAGAAGGAAAAGAAGAAAGAGGGAAAAAAGAAAGAAAATCCTTTTATATGTCAGAGCTGGGGAAGTTGTCCTGGTCACAGTGTGCATTACTGTTTCACTTGATGAAATTTAGTTTGGTTGTACTTTTTGTCACTTCACAAATGGCATGGTTGTGATAATCACCAGCAGGACAGGAATATAAGTCTCATGGCATTGTTTTTCCAGTGTATCATTCTAAAGCAAGCTTGGTGTCATCAGACAGACCAACAGATGTCTGTAGATTTAAGGGCCGGATTATGGTGGTTGTTAAGGAAGGATGAAGTGGAAGTTTTAACGCTGACCATATGTGCATTTTAATTGACTGGTGGATTTTAGGATACCGTTATATTCATGTTGCTTGTACTTAACAGACGATGATAAAAATGGTAATTTTCGATTGTATTTCAGAAACAGTTCCATACTGTATCATTCTTCTGAAGCCTGCAAACAAGTGTAGGCTGGAGTTTTATGAGCAGAGGGGATTTGCTACATCAGAGGGGAAAATATTTTATTCATGCGTTGTTTTTTGGACAATCATATTCTGGGCTATATTACAATGGCACAATAAATTGCTGAATACACTGTCTGCTGAATATGACCTCACCGTGAAAAATTTGATGCATTAGAGTAGGAAAGGTTGGAATATATCAACCTTAGCTGACAAGGGACTTTGAATTTTGACCTAACACAGGTGACCTTTGTGTGCAATAAAAGTGAGTTTAATCTCCAGGTCAAGGTTGAGGTGAATGGTAGGGCAGTGTGGATTGGTTTGTGCTGGCTATGGCTGGATCACACCTAGCAAGCAGAGAAATCCAAGGACTTTGCATTTCAGAGTAACCAAATGCTTATTTACCCCAAGGTTTACTCATATCTGTTACACCACCTTCAAAAACCATGCTGCACTGTAGACAGCTCACTGTTTAGCAGCTGTGAACTAACTCATTCAAAGCTCACTGTTTCAGAATAAGAAGTGTGAGGTATGTGTATTCTGAGCCTATAGATTGTTGGATAGGTAAGCTAAACAAAATTTCTCCTCTAGCGTGTAGAATAAAGACTGTCGAGTATATTGCCTTGCTATGAAAAGGGTGACATCTAGACGCTTTGTTTTTTTGACAGCTAATCTGTCTTTGGAACATTGAAAGTTTATTCCTAAGTGGCTTATGCTTTTAGGAGGAACACAATTAAGAGAACTCTAAGTTTCACTAGGCAGGTACAAAGAAAATGGGTCCTTCGGAGCACTCTGTTGCTGTAAAAGGTATTTGATCATAGAAGCTGACTTCAAAATGTTTGGGAGGTTGTCTGGGTTACATAATAAAGATGTATAGATCAATTTAAATAAAAGATTGTTGTGTTTTATAGTAGTCACAAACAAAATCTGTCTTTTTAACTGGATAGTATTCCAGGAGTGCTGTTTTGCTAGCTTAGTAACCGTTCATGCCCTGAATGCTTTACGCAGATAACAGTGGTAGCAGTGGTGCTGTTGGAAAGAGCAGGAAGCAGGGAGTTCTCTTTAAATCAGCCAGTAGAAAGAAAAAAAAAAGTTGAAGACGAATGGAAAGAACCTCTACTCCTTTAATAGAGCCTGCAAAATATATTCTCCAGGACTGATCAGCTCTGAAGGCTCTAGAGGTTTGATGATTGGAATGGCAGGAAATCACGCTTTCAGGACATAACGAATTGACTAGGCCATCCATCATTCGTTAGCATGCGCTGAAACACTGGGTTTGTGTGCAGAGGTCTGTGATTTAGTAAATACTTGGGAGATGAATAGAGCTTACACACAAGGGAAGATATTGCTGTCCTTCAGCAGCCTTAGACACAGATCCCTGCTGAGAAGGCCGTCTGACAGCAGCTCATCAGTAACTGGCCTGTCACAGTCAGTGATGCCCACCAGCCATCCCCAGTATATTAAATGCATTTTTAATATCTGCTTCAGTAGATTTAATGAAGAAAATTTAGTTTCCATACTCTGATCACTGCTTCCTCAAGTGTTTTAAAGCATTGAGTGAAGCACTTCCAAGGAAAGGACTGTGCTGATGCCTGAAGGAGTTGATTGAAAATGAAAGTGAAACAGAATGCAAACAGGAGTGGTCTTATCCAAACGGTTTCCTTAAAGTAAAGCAAAAATGTTGGAAAGAAAGCAGTGATTTTCTTAGAAACAGTTGAGCCTCCTGCAGAGGGGCCTTGTGTATTGGGCTGTACAGCAGCAGAGGTGCAGGAAACGGTGAGTGCGCAGTGGCTCTGTTTGGTGTGGCTGGGCTTGCCAAAAGGTGCAGTTGCATTTCCTACCCTTTCAGATGTCACTGCTTGAATCAGATTATTGTTCTGTCCAGCCTTCAGAGCCCTGAGAGGAAGGTGGCTGTGAATGGAAGGAATGGAATAGCTCACGTTTTTAATAACTAGCGGAGATTTGGTTTTGGCATTTTTGCGAGGGATGCAGTTGGTGAAAATCATTGGAGCGTCCCATGGCATTATTTAAACTGATGTAGAAAACAAATAATAAGACACAATGGAAAATAAAACTTCTGCTGTTTTTATAACTTAACAGGCTCATTGAGAGTTATTCAGTACTGAAATTTTGCTTGTAAGGATTATATGAAATTATTTTTTTAACTTTGTAGCAAATGATAAGATCTTTTTCTGCCAGTATGCATAGGTAAACTTCACAGTTTGAATTTCCTGGGAACTTTCAGGGGAAACTTCTGTTTACATAAAGGCAAATATGTTAGTTTTCATTTTCTACCAAGATTCAGTGCTTATGATGTTTACTTCAAGACAGCAAGACAAACAGCTCGATTTTGTGGCAAACCTCTGTTTGAAACATTCACTTCTTGAGCTTTTTTTCCCCTCAGGAATCCATTCTGTGTTCACAGAAGAGAAAGCAAGTGCCGAATGAGACCTATAAATTTGGTTCTTGTATGTGTCAAAACAGTAATGTATTAAATGCATATTATTATAAAAATTTAAGATGTGTCCTAAACACTTACATTTTTATAACACATGACAATATTAAATAATACATTTTCTTGTTAGCATCTGTTTTCTGTCATTGTTGGCAGGACCTGTGATTTATTGCTTAAATTAATGACTGCAACCATTTTGGTCCTGATATATGCCCCATAGTTTATCACATCACTTAATAAAATAACATACATGCTTCTATGAGTCATTTTGTAATTGTTTATTCGTTTAACTTCCTGGTGAAAATACCACATCTATTTGCAATGTGAACATCTCAAAAGCTTGTATTATACTTCAAACTAAGTGAAATAATGGTAAGGATTAATTTCTGTAGGAATATGGAATACAGTAATTGATCTGACTAAAACTGTCTTCTAAGACTAGCCTGATAGAGTATTGTTACCACAAAAACCAGCAGCGCTGGAAGGGGAGCAGGAAAATACTGCTCTATTCTCTTCAGATCCAGTGATGGTTAAAAGCCGTGTTCATTTGGGCTTTTTGACTAATTGGTCCCATACAAGTAGATTTCAAACTCCCATTTGTACGCTAAGATTTCATGCTCTGTCATTAGTTTTCCACTTGTGTTTCGTGGGATCCTTGTTGTCCATGGACTTCAAATGAAGAATTCAAAGTAAATGAACTTATCAGTAGGCTTGAATTTTCCAAGTGGGTATCTGTTGCTGCCATAGGAAATTTTGGTTTGCGAACCCCTTAGGTTGCAAAATTCTGTTTTGTCAGCAACTAAAGCATTTTTATCTGCCTTACAGTTTTATTTTCATAAATGTTGATTTTCTAAATTCTAGTGTCCATAATGTTTTGAATGTAGTGGTGATAGGAATGATGTCCCTTCCACTGCACACAGCAGGATATCCAGTAGCCTGATTGATAGTGACAATCTCATTGGTTTTTGCTGGAGAATTCTTGAACTTCAGTCCCTTGCTTTATCTCTCTTATCTGAATAAGATATTTAAGGAGTTGCTGTCCATCCAAAATGGCAGAATGGCACCAGGTCAGGGTGTGGTGCTGAAGAGGACATTATTTTCAGGTGAATGTTCTCTATTTGCATAGATGCATCGAGACCTGCAAGGTCTAGATACAACTCAGCACGGGTTTATGAAAGGCAGGTCCTGCTTAGTCAAGCAGGATCTCCTTCTATGACAAGGTGACCTACTCAGTGGATGAGGAAAGAGCTGTGGACATTGTCTCACTAGACTTTAGTGAATCTTTTGGCACTGTTTCCCACAGCAGTCTCCTGGAGAAACTGGCTATTCATGGCTTGGATGTGTGTACTCTGCTGGATAAAAAACTGGCTGGATGGCCGGGCCCAGAGAGTGGTGGTGAATGGAGTCAAATCCAGCTGGTGGCCGGTCACCAGTGGTGTCCCCCAGGACTCAGTATTGGTCCCTGTTCTCTTTAACATCTTTATCAATGATCTGGATGAGGGATCGAGTGCATCCTCAGTACGCTTGCAGATGACACCAAGCTGGGTGGGTGTGTTGATCTACCTGAAGGTCAGAAGGCTCTGCAGAGGGGTCTGGACAGGCTGGATCGATGGGCCAAGGCCAGTGGTCTGAGGCTTAACAAGGCCAAGTGCCAGGTCCTACACTTGGGTCACAACAACCCCCTGCAACGTTACAGGCTTGGGGAAGAGTGGCTGGAAAGCTGCCCAGAGGAAAAGGACCTGGGGGAGCTGGCTGACAGCCAATTGAATATGAGCCAGCAGTGTGCCCAACAGCATCCTGGCTTGTATCAGCAACAGTGTGACCAGCAGGAGCAGGACAGGTGTACCAGCAATAGTGTGACCAGCAGGAGCAGGGAAGCAATTTTCCCCCTGTACTGGGCACTGGTGAAGCTGCACCTTGAGTAGTGTGTTCAGTTTTGGGCCCCTCACTTCAAGAAGGACATTGAGGTGCTGAAGTGTGTCTAGAGGAGAGCAACGGAGTTGGTGAAGAGTCTAGAGCACAAATCTTATGAGGAGCGGCTGAGGGAACTGAGCTAGTTTAGTCTGGAGGAAAAAAAAAAAGGAGGCTGAGGTAAGACCTTATCACTCTTCACAACTACATGAAGCGAGGTTGTAGCAAAGTGGAGTCAATCTGTTCTCCCAAGGAACAAGTGATAGGATGAGAGGAAACCGTCTCAAGTTGCACCGGGGAGTTTTAGGCTCAATATTATGAAAATTTCTTTACAGAAAACTTTGTCCAGCCCTGGAACAGCCGTCCCAGGGAGATGGTTGACTCCCCATCCCTGGTTGTATTTAAAAGACTCCTAGATGTGGTGCTGAGGGACATGGCTTAGTGGTGAGCTGGCACTGCTGGTTTAACAGTTGGACTTGATTTTAAAGGTCTCTTCCAACCCAAATGATTTTGTGATTCTTTCTTGGAAGGATTTGATAGCATTGCTTCCCAGATAGCTCCAGAAGCTTCAACTCTGAATGAAAACGTCCTAAGATAGCACAGGTTTTTCTTCCACAGAAAGCAGGATGTCATCAAGTACTTCTTCAAGTTAGACCCATGTGATAGAAAAAGTAGTCTCTTATGTAACACAGCTATCTGAAAGTGTTTCAAAGACAACATAAAAATTATGAACAAAGTAGGGGTAATTCTCACTTTCTGTGACTGAATTAATATAAAAGGTGTTTTGGAGTTCCTCATTGTTAATTGAGGACCCAGACATCAATGAGGAAACCATGTATCTCTATTTCCATTTGTGGTTGGCTAGGAGATGGCAGAGCTTCGTACTAGTCCGCTGTTGATACTGGTAAGATCCAGTTCTTTATTGCACTTCTGTGGAATGCAGATGCGCGTGAAGTCGCTACAACTGGAGCAAAGCACAGTAACTAATAGCCACAGAGTGAGTGTAGGTGCCTACAGATGAAAAGACTATTGAATGTTGGCCATTTCCAGCATTAATGTAAAACGTGTGTTGTCAATGCAGCTGTCCTTCATTTTTCAACACATCAGAGCAACGTGTGTTCCTAGACAAGCACGCTATCTTGGGTACACAACATTTAAAAGGGTAAAAGCTCAAACTGTATTTCAGGTTCTTATAGAGCTTAAAAAGGAAGATTTGCTTTGAACAGTTGACAGGTGTTGCAATAGGCCAAGCAGGTTCTGTTCCAAATACAGTGTTTAATGACCTCATTGCAATGAATTATCTGACACAGGAATATGTTTTGCTTTGTCCTATTATTAGAAACAGAAAAATCTGATTATTGTCCAAAAAGAGTGGTCGGACTACTTTTTTTGTCTCATTTTTATTGTGTTCATTTGACATGAGTGGTCTGGGAGAGAAAAAGAAAAATGGTCCTTGATGGAATTAATACATGGTTTCACTCTAAATATTTTTCTAGCCATATCTATCTGTTTGGTGTGTTCTTTAAGTGTGGAGCGTTTTTTTTCCAAACAAATCTCATTGCTTACCCAACAACTATTATCCACAAGCTTCCTGCTCACACTTTTTGTTTTAATTTTCTGTGTAGACACAGATCTTGCCAGTGCCAAGCAGTCATTCTTACACATTATTACTTTTGTGGTTTTGACATTTCCGGGTAGAGAATTTTGTCCATTTATCGGGTGTAGTTGCTTGCCATTCTAACATTTTAAATCTCAATCATTTAAAAATATTATTCATGTTTCAGCTGCTGTGTAGAAATTACTGTATTTCTATATAGCAAGGTTTGGGTCAGTCAACATGCATCACATGTTAATTGTTTGCTTTAGTTTGTTTTGTAATTTTTTGCTCTTTAGTCTCTATCAAGGATCTCTCTCTCTCAGTGGAACTTTACGTTAGAGCATCAGGATGTTTACTGAAACAACCAGTTAAAATTATTAAAATATGCAGAGGAAAGCAACGTGCTTAGTTTACTGTGCTTCTGAATATTAAATGCAAGTGAAATGGTATATGGACATGGAGCCATTTGTTATATTTTAGTATATGAAGCGATAGCTGTGTAAACCTTAACCTCGTAATTTTGCAAGTTCCACTTTATCATGTAGCTGTAAAAGATAATCAAAATAAATCATGGAAGATGAAGAAACATTTTCTAGGGCTTTCTGTGGGCTTTCAGAAGTGGCGCTTGATCCATGAAATTTTAGTAAGCATATTAAATAATACAATATGATGTGCAATGTGTCAGGTCTGATAAATTATTTTGTATAGGACATTTATACAACATATGGTGAGCTGCTATGTGAACAGCTTAATGACTAAATTATGTTAATCTTTCTTGCCATATTTACTTTTCATTTCAAAAAATGGCATTTTAAAATTTTTTATTTTACTTTTTTGATCTCGGGTAGATGTAGGAAAGGTGTAGGTCATCTCCGAGAAGCTGTGACAGTGATCCAAGGTTCCTCAGCTGTGCAGTGTACATAACACAGATGTTGGGAGAGTCATCTGTCAGCTATGCCTCTCCTATGGAGTTAAAGTTCTAGGGGGAAAAGAATTCGACACAGTGCTGTCACTGTTACATTTTCACAATAGAAGAGCATGCAAATATTCAACCTCCTGCTTAGCAGTAGTGCCCTGTCTAATGTCTGTGCTGGTTAGAATAAAAAAATAGTGGGTGCATCTAGGGCTCATAGATCTGACAAAGGTCATGCTATGCTGGGCATTTGAATTGGAAATTGTCTGGACTTAGATTTTATAAAGCTCCCACTGTTGTCGGGGAAAATTTCAGCAGGGTTTTGTCCCTAGAGAGGCCTCTTAGGCCCTTTTCTGTCCTATGAATGAATTTAGATGTGAGGTTTTCTCCTGCCTTAAAACTGTTAAGTTCATTTTGCATACATCCCCAGAGAGAAAAACTGGCAGATGCTTTTGTCTTGGAAGTGTTTAAAAGAAAACTGCAGAACAGGAACAAGGGAGAGAAGGGGCCCTGTGTGGAGTCCCAGAACATTTTGGAAATGGCCAATATGCAGTTTTCATCAGTGCTAAGGCGGGGCACAATATGGTGCCTGTAGCTCACTGGGGAATATGAATGTTGATTAAGCATACTCCCAGGCTTTGAAATCCTGAAAGCAGTGTCAGAATAATGGATGTTGAGCAAATGTCAAGCATTTGTTAATTTCTCTGTTATTTGGAGTTTATCTACCATGATCAATCAAATAAACTAGTGCTTCTCTGTTGTGGCATGTGTCATTGATATGGTGATTAGGTGGCGAGAGAGGCCTTCTGCCTTTTTTTTTTTTTTTTTTTTTTTTTTTTTTTTTTTTTTTTTTTTTTTTTTTTTTTTTTTTTTTTTTTTAATCCAGGTAACAGATTACATATGAACAACCATAACTTTAAGATTTGTTTGTGGTTGGTTTAGTGGAAAGTGGTGCATTAACAAAATACTTTGAGATACTGAGAGAAAAAAAGTATTTGGATATCTGCTGTGCTAAAAAAATTATATACATGGCTTATTTTGTCTGTTCTTGGCCTTAAAGCTTTACTGTTGGGGGAGAGGAGAAATTTCTTTTAAATGAAAGTTGATAGTAGAAACTTTTACTTATTCTTAAAAGGAAAAGTTTGAAAACAAAGGATATCCAGCCCAAATTAGTATTAATTTATGGCTTAGCCCCCTTCTTCCCTCTAAATCTTTCGGTTTCTGTAACCTAGGTCTCAACATTCTTATTTTTGGTTGGGAAACGTATTCAGATGCCCTTTAGTTAAAAATGAAGAGGGTGACTCTGACTTTTTTCTGAGAATATACGCTCTTTTATATGTCAGAGAAGTTATTAATTACTTACATGCAGAAATGTAAACCATCCTGTTCAGAATATTTTCTCTCAAATTTCTCAATTTCCACTGTCTTTTGATGTCCAGCTTCTTCTATTGAAATGTGAAGAACAAATAAAAATTAATCTGAAGGAGAAAAAGGCACTGTGGCCTCTGCTGCTTTTCCCGTAGTATATAAAGACTTTGAAATGAGAAAGGACAGGGTTGGGATGTTTAGTGTGAAGCCTTTTTAAAGCTGCCTGAAGAATGGTAACAGTCAAATTTCACTGAATTCCAGTGAAGTTTAACTAAACAACCTTCTCATGGTTGTTTTTTTGTTTGTTTGGGTTTGGTTTTGTTTTTTTTTTTCCAAAGTCTAGTCCTTATGTGCTCAATTTAAAGATGGCAATGTGTATTTTTAATATGTTTTTGACAACCCTCAGAAATTTAATAACTGTCAGTGAGACATGCCATATAACGTGATGCATGTTGAGGTCATCCTCAGTTTATTTTCACAAAGATCAGATGTTTGATGTTGAACTATTTTTCCTTCTTCCTTGGCTTCCACATTTATTTATCAAGGCCTCTGGGTCCATTCTGCCAAGACTAGTCAAATTTTGTTGCTTTTCGAAGGTGACACTATATGGTGAACCTATTGACTGTGTACACTGGAGATGATTCTGTTCTGTTAGCGCATGGAGTAAGAGTTCTGGAAAGCCACGCTTTCCTGCGGCACTGCAGGGAGCAAAGCATACAGTCATTGTACGGACTTTCAGAGCAGTGCAAAGAACACCTAACAATAAATCCTATGGAAAGAGGAGGAAGGGAAAGGAAAATCCTGTTGGCAGGAGTGGAAAAGAAGGTTAGAGAAATTTTAGGATGGAATAATCTAATATTGTGATCATCTCTTGTCAGATGTTCCCTTCGTAATGCCTGCCAGCTTTTTAAAGAAGAGTGCTGGAAGACCACCAGAAAAAGGAACAACTTGGTTTCCTTCGTAGTGCGTTTCTGCCATCTTTCCAATGGGAAATAAGTAGTGGAATTAAATTAGTTTATTCCCTCTATGGCACAGTAAGCAATAACCTTGGGCCTGAAGGTGACTGTAAATATCTACATATACGGTACATAACATAAGGTGCAAGGTTAAGTACTGCAATGTCAGCTTTGTAGATAAGCAAGAATTATTGGGGATTTTTTAATTTTGTTTTCTAATTATGAGTAGCTTTAAAATTATAAACTTTTAAATAATAAACACTGTTTTGGGCTAAAGGCTAAAAATCCCAAGGGGGCTCGCTATAAATGGGTTCATTTCTTGCCTTAAATCTGTATCTTTCCCAAAACTGGAATTTACTTGAAACTATTCTTTTGTATCATCCATGTTTGATAGAGCTAAAGTTCTTTAAAATATAACCTGTATGGGAAGCATTAATAAGACTCTGACTTGTTTAAGGAATTAACGGTTTTGATTGGATTATTGGAGGCTTTTTTGATTTGAGGTGTTCACTTTTTGCCTGGGAGATAGCTATGCAACAGTATGTGTGCTTGACATGTGATGCATGCAAATGCTAAATACAGTAGCAGCATGAGGCAAGTGTCATTAACAGTAATTTATGTAATGAAAGCCACCTGGCTGTCTTCGTAATTAATTGCTTGTAAATAATAAATTTAAATATAATTTATAGTTTTCTAAATTTGATTATATATTTTTAGGAGCAAATTGTTTAAGGGTGTTTGGGGATTTATGTAGTTTCAAATTGGCACAGATATGCTTTTTACATACAGACTAATTTTTTAACCTAAAATGAACAGTCTAATTAGTTTCAAATTGCCATTCACTCATAAAAAGAGATTTCTAAAATTAAATTTAAACATCTAGTTTATACAGAACCAAATAGATTTGAAAAAACAAAAGTGGAATGATATTCCACTTTCTCTACAATCAGGAAATTAAGACTGGAGTCTGAAAAACTTCTTTTGACAAGGTGTTCTATCATCCGATTTGTTTCCTGGTGGGAAGGAGAACTAGAATGCTAAGAGTTATCCAAATGAAATGAGGAGGATGAACACAAAATGATTATATCAAGTATTTCTTTCCAGTAATATCCTGCTAAGTCAGTGTTTTTCCCGTGTATGGACCTTGGTCCTATCAAGGTAGATAGGAAAAGTGAGGCAGGTAGGAAAGGTGAGGGATAAATCCCTGATTTAAATTGTAGCTTCTTTGCCTTCACTGCTTATTGAGACGCATTCCTCTTGCAGCCTAGTAGCATCTTTCTTTGCACAACCGTCATCAGATAACTACAACTTTTGTGTATTTTTGTCTAATGATTCAGCATTTACATTGTCATACTAAGAGAAAGAGTTCAAACTTGTGGATGTGTTTTCTGTATAGTCTTAATGAAGTAGATTGAAATAAAGTGTGGATGATGTACAGTTAAGTACATAGCAAATCATCTGCTTATGTTCATCTCAAGCATTGCTATTTTTATCTAGTTTTCTGAGAAACTATGTTGGTAGAGTTAAAAGGAGAATTTAGAGGTTAGGAAATGGAAATATGGAGAACAAGTGCTGTGATTATCAAGGGGTATGTGGGAGGTAAACCTTTTTTGACTACTGTCAGTTTCTTTTGTCAATGGACTCCCTGACCAGATGACCAAAGGGTACCAGAGAAGTTCTGGTATGATTAAGGTGAAAAGAATTGATAGTCTTTGAAGCCTGATGTAAGACTATTTGAGAGTTTTAATTTCCATTTAACTTAATTGTCACTGACATTGTATTCTTAAGCTTATGTTGTGAATATATTTTGCTTCTGTATTGCATCTGAGAATACTTTCAGCTTGAAAACTGAACCTTACAAAATAGTTTTATGGAAAAGAATTCACTCGAAATGCTAGTGCAAGGTCTGTGTGTGGGTTTGGCATTTGAGTAGGATTCAAGCAACAAGCACTATGCTGTTTAACTCCAGAGACAAAAAATACCAGAACAATATCTTGGACAAATTACTATCTATCTTCTGTACTTGCATACTCAGATAATAAGACCAAAAAGTAGTTTCTTTTCATTTCCTTTTCTGTTCCTGTTCCTTTTCTGTTCCTTTTCAGAGTTCCATTTTTAACCATAATATCTGCCAATGTTTATCCACGCTCGAAGCATAATGTTTTCTTCTCATCTTAAGCACATATATGTGAATGGAAAAATAACATCTTTATTCTGACTTCTTTTTCATTTTGAGGGCTTGATCAGGAATACTTCGTAATCGTTTGAATATGGCATGGTTTGAGTTACGCTTGTATTACTGCTGTTGAAAGTTAGATTTTTGTGGTGTGGGTGAAAGAAGGTGGATTTTATCTCTGCTAAGAGCTAGCATTATTTTGTGATCATCGCCTGTTTTGATAATTTGTATTTACCTCTGCATTTTATTTTTTTCACGTCCGATACAGATTGTTCATAGCCTGCAGTTGTTTTAGAATATATTGGCCATTACAACAGACACCAAAAAATGAGGTGTCCACAGGAAGAATTGGTGCTCGGTTCTTAAAGGAACTTCTAAGTCTTTCTAAATGAAAAATCATTCAAACAGTATCTAATACTGGCAATTTTCCTCTGTCTGCTGCTAGAACTTATTGGCCAACTAGGTCAGACATTATTAAAGTTCAAGTGGCCCAGTGGGAAAAGTAATGGCCTTATGCTACTATGAATTTTAAATGCTGCCATTTCTATGTATTGCACCATCATCTGTTCTCGCACATCACTAAATTGTATAGAAGTTGTGGGACCAACCAGTGTCAAGGTCATAGAAGTGATGACTCTTCTCAAGTAGCCTTCTCGGAGCTTTGTCATACTGTTATTCCCATAACCCTGGCTACAGGCAGCAAAGTTGTATGCACATGCCTGCATTTAACCTTTTTATTGTCGTTGGATGGTGTAAGCCTGCAGTGCAGGAGGTCTTTTCCCTTGGACTCGTTACTTTTCCTTTTTATTTTTGATCCTACCAAACGTATGAAATTGATGCAGAGACAATTTTTAGTGATTCGTATTTAAACCTTTTGAGTTGAGCTGTTGCACAGTTTATTGAACTGGATATCGGAGAACTTCAAAATTGATTAGTCCTGAAGTTCTCTAGATGAGCTTGAATTTTATCTTGATTTTTAATGTGATGGTATTAAGTCTGAAATGAGCATATCAGCAGCTACTTCTTGCCATATATGTATACACGCACACACATTTTTAGTATTAATATGTTTGTAAAGGGAGTGTTTCCCCAACAACACTGATTTGGCTGTGTAGTTCCCGAAGTAGTAGCTACTGCTAATACTTCATTGTATGGAGAGCTTCTTATGCAGAGATAATAAAACTGGTTTTGTATTCCAGACCTGAATGGCTGTAGCTGGAAAGCTGTAGCATTTGAAAATAGCCGCCTTATTGACGTTACTGTGTTACCACTGAAGACTTAGGTACTTTTCTGTTACTTAGTTACTCCAATTCAAACTAATATATTGATTTAAACATATAATCACACACAGACACACACGTATATATAGACACATATATTGATGTAGCTTAAATTGGCAATTCACTGATTTCTGATAAATCAACATTAGATCTGTGAATGATGAGGTAGAAATGTTTACAGAGACATTAATCTGCGTTTTGAGAATTTTCATTCAGATAAGTGACCACAAGCATATTAAGACTTTAGGAAAGATTTTAGTATTAAAAGCTGCAGTGGAGAGAATTTAAAACCGTAACTCTTCTAGAGGTCAGTGAGTCTCCCTCCCTCGTCCCATGTTCTTCAGTCCCTGGATGCACATAAGCCTAGTGGGTCTCAAGCTTTTGTAGGCTCTTGTTATTCCTGAGCTTTCCCAGATGCTCACATGAAACCATTCAGACTGCTAAGAAGCCTTTCCTTCTGCCGTGACAGTCCTGACAGAATGAAATTCTGAGAATCCGCTGGTTGTTGCCTCCTCTCAGGTGGGAGGTTCACCATCAGACTGGCTTGAGTTGGTTGGGAGGGGTAACTGTGGTGCTTGTAGCCTACACCCTGCAGTTCTGGGAAACTGTGGAGGCTTCACCCGTCCGTGCATGTGTAACGCATTTGAACCAATGCTGCTAGATCTCTTTGAAATCCATTACTGTCACAGTTTTAGAAACAAGAGCGGACTGGGTGGCAGGTGATAAGCAGTACAGAAACATTGCTTTCTTTAGGAGTCCCTGTTCCAAAGCATTTGCAGTACAGAAGGTGAGAATTAAAAGGCTGTTTGAGTTTCGTGTCTTTGGTAATGTAACAGGAAAAATGTATTTTAGAGACACATTCTGGAATCTCAGGATAGCTATGAGGAGGATTCCCCTTCCACTCCCAGCCATATAAATTAATCGAATCTATATTTCTTTCCTCACATAGATTCTTAATCCAGCATGGCAGCACCATGCAATTCTAGCCCTAAGTTGTATGTATTACTTTTATTGTAAAGCTCAATATTTCATTAGTAAAAATATTTTTTAAACTTATTATACATGGAAAGGGGAAGTTCTGTCCTGGTTATTAGAAATGAGAGGCTCTTGCTGTCTGCTTCAGCACATTTCTTGAAGGGATACAGCTGACACTACATACTCATGCTGCAGACTGTGGAAGGAAAGAAACAATTTCTCGCCCTACCTGAACTTCTGCAGTGGCTAAGTGGGGTGTTGTGTGCCCTTCCAAGAGAAGGTTTGACACTGCTGCTTTGGAATTTCCCACATAAGAGCTTCTGAATTTTGGAAACAGCTCCTGCCCCCACACTCAGTTTATTAACCAATATATTTATTTTCTTAACAAGGTGGAATGTTCTGTTCTGTGGAAGGCAAGCAATGAAGCAGTGTTCTTTGTAGATAAAATACGTATTTGTCTCCTGATGGAGATGCTTTCCCCTTGCTTGTTCACTTCCGTGAACAGTTACTGGATTAAATACTGCAGTTCATATTTACTCTTTATTTTTTGCACAGATCTCTAGATACTCTTCCTTTGTTCCATGGTAAATAAATGAAATGCAAACCTGAATTTTTAGTCTTTCTATTTTAGGCAAAATTGTGGACTTAAATATGAGGGAAAAGAAACTCATTTTAAAATTAATAGATAGAACAAGTAGAAACTTGAGTTCGTAGCTAAAATTCTATGTTTTCAGTAATCTCAGAAAATAAAGTAGAAAAGTTTTATCTTATCCCTAGAGGATTAATTATTTGCAAGAGTTGTCATGTTTGGATTTTCTCCTGTAGTAAAAGGCTGTAGTAAATAGCAAATATTAAGTTGGAGAGCACCCCAAATCTTGGCTAGATCTGCAGGCCGGCTTTGTTGAGAAGATGGTATGATCCAATTAAATTCTTTTTGAGCCGTCTTTACTGGCTGCTTCTTGGCCAGAGCTTTATATCAGCTCTTAATTACGAAGCACTGATCTGCATCAGCGTATTATCTGTTACCAGTTTATATATGAACACTCATGGCAAAACAAAACATTTCCGAAAGACTCTCCAGGGATGGTAGCACTCCTCCTCTGCAAAATTCTGGGATTAATTAGAAGGGAATGGTCTGAATTTTATTCTTACATGTTAAATGACCAAAAGACATATTCTTTTCCCAGCACCAGACTTTCAGTTGAATTTTTAGCTTGACTGATCTCTAAGTTCGTGAAGATTATTTCCCTTGTCTCCTGTTCTGGTTTGCCTTGGGCATCCCATTCTAAATGTGGGTGGACTTTGATATCTGTAATACTTTTTTTTAATGAGAAGCAAATTTTTATATCTTCTTATCATTTGGAAACTAGAAATGACATTTTTTTTTTTAACATGAAAGTTATTTTCTTAAAAAAAAAAAAGGACATTTTGTAGCAGATTTTAGATTTCACAGTTTTCTGCCTAAATCTAGTTATATGTTGACGGGAGCATGAAGTACATGAGGCGTTCAGATGAAAGTATGCCACCGACATCAACACAGAGTAACAAAAGGTAAATTGGTTCATTATGGATGCTGGTGTACAAGAAAGAGAGGATGTTGGAAGAGCAAGCCTGGTTGCTTTGAACAGAGCTCTGGGAGTTAGATCTGTTACCGTCTGGAATTGCAGAATGTTTCCATGAAAGAACAGAACTTAAGAGGAAAGTTTGCTTGTTTTTCTGGAAAATAGATTTAGTTCTTCAAGATGGGCAACAATTTTATTTATTAATTATTTAAACTAGGCATACTTGGAATTATGAGATTGAGGAGTTTTATTGTTTCACAAAATGAGCAAATTTCCACCTTGGCTCTGCAGTTGGAGTTCTGGACAGAACAGCTTGCTCAACACACACATGACTAGATCCCTCGCCTTCCAGTGAGCCATGAGGCTTACTATAAACTTCATTCCATGCAAGGCAATAGGACAGCACTGAAATGTTATTTTGAAGAAGAGATATTTTCAGTGTTACATTTGGGTATCTCAGCTGTATTAATGTCTCTGCTCATTTGCTGCTTTGAAATCCTGTGTGTAAGCATCAGAGGATGGATGGAGCTCTAGGAACGTGGCTGCTCCCGTAGTGATCACTCCCGTGATGATAACTTGCATGACAGTATCCCTGCTCTCGGGATCAGCAGCTGTGATCTTGCAATGCAAATGCATGTTCATGACTTGTGTCCCCTCTCCAAGTGCACAGAGCTGTTTTTTTCAGAGCTTTCCAAAATCATGATGTTTCAGTTTTCCGTCAGTGGCACCTTGCAGTAGATGCTCCAGCTGTGTTTTTGAGGAGCTATTTCATTTTGCCAGGAAGTAGTGGTAATGGAATTGTGGCAAGGAAATGCCGAGTGGCAAAGAAGTGAGTTTAGTGTTTAGGAGGGGAACTATCTTAACCAAAAGAAACATGGAAGCAGCCATGAGAAGATATAAATCCACTTCTTCTGGGGAAGGAGGAAGATTTTCCGGTAGTAAGGCTTGAATTCTTTGAATAGTATTATTGAAATAATTCTCTTTGTCACAGACATAATGTTTTTTTGTACTGCAGCCTGGTACATATCCAACTGGAGGTTGGACTGAGGTTTTAGTGGTCGTCTTAAGTCCTAAATGATCTGAACGGTTGAAAGCACAGGGGAGGGGTGTCAGACTGTACTGAAGTGGAAGGGCAAAATCCAAGGAAAGGGAACAAATAAAATGGACAAGAGTCAGGAGTGTGACGAGTGGGATAATGGTCTTAGTTCTTTGTGATATGTCAGTGGGTATAATAGGATAATGGTACGATAAGTACAGTAATCCTACTGGGAATAGTGTAAAAATACACAAATTGGTTTGTCAGTGTGAGAGAACTCAAACTACAAATTCAGTTAAATGCTGTCCTGGTTTGGTTTGGGTTTTTTCCCCATCTTTTCTCTAAATTCAGTTCTACCATTACGACCATGTAAATCTGCCAGATAATAATAGTTACGTGGAGAGCCATTAGGGGGCCATATGTATCCAACTTATTTATAGCCTGCAGGGTTTTTTAAATAAATCACCTTGAAATACCTTAGCTTTGCATGTGTGTATAGCCTGTGTAAGGATATAATCCTAACTTCTTTCTTTTGTTCACCTTGTAATGATTCCATGTGCATGTTGAAGGTTGCCATAATTGGATAGTGCACCTTTTGGGGAGGCATTGTGGTATATATCTCCTGGCCTCTGTGTCAAATTACGTATATTTAAGAATATTTAATTTCTCGACTATACTATAAATCATTTTTCTGTAATCCATTAATTTAATAAATCTGTATATTAGTCAGTGTTGCTATCATTTCTCTAATTTTTACTCAGAGTAAACATTCTCGTGTGTAAAATACCAGAGATCAAGGCTCAGCTTACTGCTGTCACACAGATGTTACGCTGGGCAGACAAGCCCAAAATACGGTGTTGTGGCAAAGATGCTGTAAGCACAGATACGGGTTAGACAAACTAGTAAGCTCGTCATATAGCACTGGTTAATCTAGTCGCTTTGTTCCTAATGCTTCAACTGGTTGGTTTAGCAGTAACTTTTTATACTGTGCGCGTAGCCATACCATCTGTTTAAACCTGAACAAACCATTTATGCATCCTGTACCTCAGTTTTCCCTTCTGAAAAGGGGAGTAAGACTTCTTTATCTTAAATAAGTATTTCCGAGGTGTGAAAATTGCAAAAGGCCATTTAATATGGAGAGAACAGTTACATTTAAGGTACTTAAGATGTGATACAGGTGTTAAATTCACATACAGGAAATCTGGCAGAAGAGCGGGTCTTTAGAAATTGCTGAACCTTTAACTACCTTTGCTATGCCTTTCTAGGTAAGTTCACAAAACGAAAAATGTTAATTATTCATAATACTTTGCTGTACCATAAAACTTGATTTATTGAGACTATAATTTGTTCAAGTTGCATGTAGTAGGAAAATATATCAGGAGTAATTAATTGTATTCAGGATGTGATGAGGTAGATATATCCACAGAGGACAATTGAAAACAGTAGCGGTGTGGTATTGATTGCCTTTCAGAAGGGGGGAAAAAAAAAATCTTGTCCCATTTCTAAATGTTAACAATTCAGAGAGAAAAATTCCCACTTGGGAAGAATGCTTTCCAGGTTGCTTCATTGCCAGGTGTTTGACATTGAGTGGAGCCTTAGATGAATGAAGCTTATGGCAGCTTTTGGAAATGACCGACTCCGGGGAATCTCGGCTTCCTGCTGTGAAAGTTTCTATTTTCAAAGCACATCAGTTTCAGTGGGAATGTTCCAGTGGTCCCATATGCTACTTCTGACAGAGGGGAAGTTTTTAACCTGAATATGAGACAGCTACTGAAGAGGTTCCCTTGCTGCTAACAAAATGAATTTCAATATGTTGCCAATGAACAAGCGGCATGTTCCCAACTGCTGATGGAATTTAACTCCATCAATTATTAATGGAAATGTTGCTTTGTTTTCCTTTTTGCCTGTTCCCTTTTAACTCAGCTACCTGCTCCTGATAGGACTTTGAGGGTTCTGAAGCTGAATAAGGAATCACCCAAACAATATGCTCATTTGCTTTGAAACTCTTGCTGTATTTTCCTCCCCTCCCTCGTACGCTCTCTCCTTGACCTAGCAGCAGGAAGCCTTTGTCTGAGGTGTTCATTTGGAACAACTTTTCCACACTTGTTTTCATGTTCTGTTAGATTACAGGGCAGCAGGCCTACCTTTGAAGCTCCCTTCTCTTTTGTTTCTTTGCAGTGCACTCCAGTAATTAACTTTGTCCTTCTTTTATTTGTTCCAGTCAATCGCAGTCCACTCTGCTGAGCATCTTCTCCCAGGAGTACCAGGTTAGAAGTTTTCTCCTTTGTGAGGGTTGACAGGTGCCTAATTGAATGATGAATGTCCCTTTATTTCTTTGTAATTGAACTGCCAGCTTTCTGATTGGTTTGGAGGATGTTCCCTTTTCCACATCAAGCACCGCCTGAGTCTCAGTGGATGGCTGCCAAGCCTACCCATCCATCTGTCTAATAACATCTAGCCTTTGCTTATTTGGTGGACCTGTAATAAATTATGCTAAACCATTATTATTCTGACAATAATAATTTCCCTGTGTTGCGTGGTTCCATGTGCTAAATGTTTGCTGACTTGCACTGTCAGTGCTGCTTTCCATTGCTGACAGAGATGATGATAAATGACCATTGCCGGAGTGGCAGAAGGCAAGAGAGGCAGAAAATGGAGTCATTTATCATGAGATGACAGGTGTCAGTCAAGTGGCAAGTCTCTATGGAATTACTTTTTGTAGTTTTTCAAATAAGTTGTTTTTAAGCAATGTTCTTCCTGGTTAAAAATGCCAATTGAATTGTAAAACTAGAGTGCACCAGACTTAGATGGAATTGAATTGAGGGAAAATTAATACAAAGGTTGAAAGAGAGAACAAGTTTTTCTTTGCCCTCTGCAGCCTTCAGTAAACTTATTTAGATTCAATTATTGTGACCTTATTGGCTTTTACATATATGGTACATTGCAGTACAGTCTGAAGACGTTCAATTCAATAGGTAGATTGAATGTCATTTCTGTACAGAATCTAAAAACATAGTTCAGTTTATATATCACAGTGTAGCCAAGGAACATGTGTTTGGGCAGTCATGATTTCTGTGTTTTGATATATGACACGTTTGTAAGACGCTTTGTTTGGTTTTTTGTTCTTCTAGAAACAAATCAAAAGAACACATGCCAAGCATCACACTGCTGAAGCTATTGAAACTTACTACCAAAGGTATGACTGCCCCACCCTGGGGAAGAGTGTCCTCAAAACTGCTGAGTGGTACGGCGACGAGGAGGAAATTAGCTTATTAGCTAAGCTATTTATTAGCTAATAATTATGACTTCAGTTTTCCGTAAAAGTAAAGTAAAAATTCGGGATGAGGAATACAGAATGGTTCATGTAAAAATGTTTTTCAGTGCAAGTGCAGAAATTTTTTGGCTTTTGGTCAGTCTGATAAAGATTCCTTGGCAGTAGGTCAGGATAAGTGAATACTTTTTACGGTGTATGGGATAGCATTTATTATATATTGCCTGTAATTTATAATTACAGGATTTCTGTTTCAAGACCAATATAGATGATAACTTCCGTACAGCAAAGGAGCTTTTTCTGCTACAGTTGCTTGTACTTCTAAAACATTTGTGTTACATTACAGAGAGTCGCATGTTAAATTCACGTGTTGCCAGTTAAAGCACTAATTTTTAGATCACTCCTCTTTTATCCCCAGAAGTGTCAGAAATAGCTGTTAAGGGAGGATGAAAACCTTTATGTCACTTTACAATATTTTACAATTGTTTGCATCTTAAGCTAATAAACTGTATTTGCTGCAACTTATAGTTTGTCTGTTACTTCTATAGGCTTTACTAAAAATATTGCCATGACATAATTGGGGCATACTGAGAACTGGTAAAGATACGCAATTAAAATATTACTTAGTAGACTGACATATCTGAGGAGCTTGCATGGCAAGTGAGTTCATACTTTTGATTCTAGATGTCTGATATTTGTGCTTAATATTAATCTGTATGAATCAGGAAAATATACAAAAAGCCTTAATTTGTGAACAATTAACTGTGCTTCCGCAGTCATATATTTAAAACCTACGCACAGCCTGATTATATCAGACACTGGTTTAGAATATCTAGTGTGAATTGACCGTTTATGGGGGTTGATTTTAATTCTTTCATAGTTGTATTGTTCTGTAAAACTTTATACTGGCTCACATCACACTTCTTCTAGTGTTGATTCTTGTTTAGGAGGACTACTGGCCTGTAATTCTGTTGTGTCAATAGTCATGTATTACAATACTTTTTTTAGTTACTTTTCACTAGCACAGTTTCAGTGAGGTACTCTATGTTAATTGTAACTGCGGTGTAAATAACCCTTTTCTTAGAACGTGTAAATCTTTTAAATCACTTTTATGTGTTGTTAGCTCCAACAAATTAAACCTGAAACATGGGACCAAATTTTGCTTTATGCAGAGCATTAGTTGTATTGGTACCAGTGAGGTTGTAGGTATGATTAATTTTGGCTCATATCAGGTATGAGGATTTGGTCTCCTGTCCCCTTCTGTACTGTCTGAAGTATGATAGCAGTACATGACTAATGCATTATGTATGAAGCTATATGGTGGTGGCAGGGAAAATCGTTCTTTATGCTGTTTCTGGGTATTTCATATTGCAAATGTATTAACATGACCGAATAAAATGCACATGTTTTAAAATCGGAGATGTTCGGGCTAATAGTTAGAAAACTCATCTCAATCCTGTTTTGGTAGATTTACTGTGTAGTATGTTTTGTAAGCTACAGGGGCAGACTACTTGAATCAGGAGCCGGTTTGAAATGCTTCAAGCATAAGCGTGACAAACATGTCTTCTCCTTTACTCTTCTTTACTTCTTCCTTTACTCTTACTCTAAGATAGCATCTATCTTAGCACTGTAAACCCTGCTCTGGGTGTTATGCTCCTTCCCATTCCCACCGACAGTCTAAATGGATAATTGTGCTCCCATTGCTTTCCTAGGTCAGAAACTACCGGGTTTTGGATAGTAATTTCCAGTGGTCCCTGTTGGGAGCAAGTAGAAGTACAGCTGAGAGAAGTAGTTTTTGCTGAGATTTACTAGTCTTAAATTTAGGCAAACACAAAGGCAAATTACGAGAAGGATCAGTAAGCATTTCAGAACAGTATTGGCCATCAGAATGTGAAACCCATTAGACCATAATGGAATTGCCAGTAGCATTAGAAATATCTGAAAGGAAATTGCCCCTTTGTCAGCTGGAGCTTTGCTGTTTGATCAACTAGATGCATCTTTTAGAACATTAATCTCAAGTAAATCTTCCTGGTTAGGTATTTTGTTTATGATCTCTCTTTTTTGTCTTCTGTTTGTAAATTTTCAGTATAGACAATATTGAAAAATAGACCAGACATCTTGTTTTATGGGTTTTTTATGTAGAATTGAAATAGGTTACAGCAAAAGGCTTTTATCATTTCCTTTAGTCATTAAGCCTCAGAATAACTTGCAAACAAAAAGCCGTCTAATCCTCTGTGAAGAGGTCTTTGTAAAGGTGTTACACCAATTCCACAGAAAGGTAAAATGATAAAGAATTTTAATGTCTGTAACTAATGAGCAGAAGAGTGGCTTCTGATGGATAGGTAATAGAGCTGGAAAGGCTGTGGCCCTCTAATGATGTCAGTAATGATATATATCAGTAATGAATACAGATAGGATAAACGAGCAGGTTCAAATGTTGGTAAAGATGGTTCTTTTCCACGCAGCTGCAGAGCACAAAGTGGCTTCCAATAACACAGCTTCTTCCCACCAACTCCTGAGAGCAGGTTTTAGGCATTAATGAAATGTAAACATCAAAGAGTGAAAGTAAAAGAAGTGAGGCAGGTGATGTTGTGTGAAGCGATGGTCAGAAACATCACTGTGTCCGTATTGGTCTGATACCCTTAACCAGAAACATTAAGCCTGTGACATTGGTACATCACCTTTTATTGGATCCTGTATATATCTTGTTTTATTTTCTCTTTAGAATATGAATTTGATTGTTAGATGCTGATTTCACTAAAGTGAGCTTTTAGTGTTTTAAGGAACGCCCAGTTGATAAAACCTGGCTTAAATTTGAGAGTTTAAGTTCTTGCATGTAGTAGTGAATTGAGTAAGATATACAGTGCACCTCTGTAGTTGAAGGTCATGTGGAACCCAAAATCTTTACTGTGAATAATAGAGGTTTATTTGATGTGATGCATCTTTAAGTAGTACAGATACTATTTATTTCATTAAGCAATTTTTTTAAAATTTCTTGATATATTGTGGTTTTTACCAGTGACTTAACTGATGTAACTTGCAGATGAGTAGGGCACAACCCTGGAGCGTTAGTGATTGTTCAAAACACTTATTTCTTAGAAGATTTTCCTTTAAATAGTCTGTACTAAGTATTTCCCCCCAAATGAAAGAGATTCACAAGAGATACTGACATGTACAAACTGGCCTTTTTTGCCACTGCAGAATTACATGGCTTTGTCTTGTCTAGGTACCTGAATGGGGTGATGAAAAATGCAGCTGCCCCTGTATTACTGGAGCTGGCCAATGAGGTAATCATCCTTACTTTTTTCTTTAATCTTCCAGTGTAAAACCTAGGGGGCATATCTATAGTGACTTTAGTGAGAAATGTAATTAACGTAAAAAAAATGGTTTCAAGGCACATTAGACATTTAAAATGGTTCCCCAGTCTGTTAGTACTTACAATAATTAGACAAAAAGCCCATTTATTAATAAATCAGTTAATGTAATTAGTCTCTTTAACTTCAAGGCAAATGTGTAAGAAACTCTAAATTTGTATTTTGCTGGAAATTTCAGACAGACCGTAGGTCTTTAAAATTAGTAAAAATTCCCACATTGATTAAATGGAGTTGCATCAGTTTTACTTATATTTGATTCCTTGTTTTTAATATCAAAACCCATCTAAGATTTCATTTTATTTTATTTTAATAATAGAAAGGGTTAAAACAGTTAATTTTCCTGACTCCGTTTATTTCTGTTCACATGGGTTAGAGGGTAGCTAATGAAAACTGCTTAATATAAAGCAATTAAGCAGAATGAATTCCTCAGTATAGCCATTTCCTAGAAAAGCTGGTGGATGAGAAGTTCAGTATGGTTGCCATTAAAGTCTTGATAAATGTATTGATGCTGTTTATTAACTAGAAGATGAATCTGCTTTGGGATGCAAGGTGCTTTTTGCCTTAAAAACTGCTATCTAAAGCACTACCTTAGAGAAGGTGTAAAAAGTTTGAAAGAGTGGCAGTGAGCCTCCTAGGAAAAAAAATTGATGAAATATCTACCCCTAAACTCTAAAATATTTATTTACAATAATAATACCACCACCACAATAGCTGATACTCCTCGGGACTGCGTATGCAACCCTCAAAGGGATGGGATGAAATGTATGCTGGTTTGTGTTGTATTTTAATAGAAAATGTAAGAAGGAGGCAGAAAATGAGCGTTCGCATTAAAAATGAGATGGCGCTATGAACATTAAGTGTTGCAGTAGCAGCAAGTTTTGCATGTTACATTAGTAAGAAAGAATGGTTCCTCTCTCATGTACATTGCTGCAGCCAGCAAATGAGCGATTACTTATCAATTACTCCAAGGTTTTAATGATCTGTGAAGTGTCCACATATCCTGATCATATAGTTAGCGTAAAGGACTGATTTCATATTAGTGGCCATGTGGAGCTTCTTCCATTTCTGGAAAAGACAAGTCTTAAAGTACTGAGAGCAGAATGTACTTTACATAAATAAGTACAATCTTATTAAGAATATAGATAAACAACCGATTCATGATATATCGCACCCATATTATATGGGAACTGTCATAAAAATATTTCAAGCACAAAGTAATATATCTGTTACTGGTTCTTTGTATATTTTTTCCCACTGATTTAGAGATGATGCATATAATTTCTGACTCTAGTGAGCATATCTTTGCTTATATTATACTAATGCATTTTTGCAATTCAGATCAAAGATATCTGCAGTTCAGAAATAAATAAAAATTAAATCTAAGAGGAAGGAGAGATATACAAAAAGAACTTGGATGCTTCTGATTTCATAGTAGCAGGTCTATAAGGAAGGCAATGCATTTTGTGACTGCTGCCTAATGCATTAGGGAAATGTGGCAATAACCAGCACCAGATTACTGCTTCCAAACAA
>NW_010423765.1:37269-47269 GCF_000710305.1 Buceros rhinoceros silvestris
GTTTTTGTTTCTGAAGAATCAGAAACGGGAAAATTAAATCTGTGGCTAAGGAATATGGGAGCATAATTATCACTGAGCAGGGATATTTACATTTCTCTTTGCAAGGTAGGGAACAAAATCTGTTGAAAATGAAAAATAAATCTTTATATAAAAAGACTACTAGTGATAGTACTAGTGATAGAGGAGTTTTCCACCAACAGGCCTATACTCCTAGGAGAGAAGCTTGCTCATGTAGAAGTTAGAGTTACTAACAGTATAATACCTTTAGTACTCCTTTTAAAATAAATATGGAACATGGGCTTAAATTCTGCCCAAGTGGTTTAAGATAGTGGGAACACGTACACTTCGTGTCCTAATCTTCATTCCAGAAAACAGACTTCCGGATTTGATAGCCTTCTGGGTTTTTTTTTTTTCTTTTCCAGTTACTTTGGTCTTAGGGTAGAGATTCCTGTGGTACTATACCAAATTCCCTATTTGTGCAGTATAACGCTGTTGAGTTCTCTCCGATTTTCTTACACAAAGTAGTGGTGCTTAGACTTGAGCTGTATACCACTTACTGGGTTTTTAAGTACACCAAAGACGAATATGCTGTAGTGATGACCAATCTGCATGCTGTCAAAGAAAAGTAGCCAGGTTCTGCATGCAAACAAAATTTATCCTTTTAGTGTTTTTACTATTTGGGTTTGAGCAGGGGACCCTTGTGTGCCAGTTTTCAGGCTGTGACAAGCTTCAAGTTCTATTGCGATGCTGAACAATGTGAAGAATGCGCTCTCTCTGTGTGCCCTTTGACTTTACCAAGTTCAAATCCTATTATTCAGCCGAGCACTGTAATAATTCTTCTGCCTATTACCTTATTAAATCTCTCAGATTATTCTATCAATGTATGGAAGATTAACTCCAAACAAAACTGTGGGGCCAAGGGGGGAGGGTGCCTTATAGAAGCATAATGAAAACCTATGAACGTAATATCATATGTTACAGTTATCTCTGTGTCCTAACAAGAAAAATAAAATTGTTGTTATCATTAAAATAGGTAAATTCTGTACATAGAGACTTAAAACCCTTTTAAGATACTGAATTCCAGGGTGTAAACAGTGTTCTAGATGAGATTGAATAAATATTAAGGGGATAACCACTTCCCTCAGTCTAGTGGCTCTGCTCCTTTCAGGAAAGCCCAGGTTGCTGTTGTCCGTCTTCTCTGTCACAGTACGGTGCTGGTTCACATTCAGCTCACTGCCCCACCAGGGTCCCCAGGTCCTTTTCTGCAGAGCTGCTCCCCAGCCAGTCTGTCCCAGCCTGCGTTATTGCCAGGAATTCCTCCTTCCCAGGTACGGGGCTCTGCATTTGCCTGACTAAATTGCATGAGGTTCCTGCTGGCCCTGGCCCATTCCCTCTAACCTGTCTGTCAAGGCCCCTCTCAGTGACAGCCCTGCCTCCAAAAATTTGGTGTCATCTGCAAACTTGAGGAAGTACACTCTTCTGCATCCTCTAGGTCGTTGGTAGAGATGTTAAACAGGAATAGAAATTCATAATTTCAGCTCGTAAAGAGAAAGAAGAGCAAAACCACGTTTTAAGCTTACTTTTTCTGCCCTCTTTTTATTTACATAATAATGTAAAATACAATCTCAAGCTTCTTCTGTGTGACTACCTGCTATTGATTATTAACATGGCAGTAGCAGGGTAAATAAGGTTGGAATATCCTCCCACTTTCCTCTATCTTCTCTTAGCAACTTTAAAAGAGAAACCAGTAACATCAGGCTTTCTACACCTAGCTTTTGCTGATTTTTTTTTTTTAAAATAGCAATGAGATGCAGTGTGTATGCTCAAGCTGAGCGACTGAGCAGAGCAGTATTGGTATCCATTGCTTCTGTTGAAATGCTCCTACAGTCCACTTGTCAAGTGAAGGCAGAGAAGTAGAAGGCAAGAATAAGTAAACAGTTCTAAAATAAGCGTTCTGCAGCATTACAAATTGCACAGTACAAGTGTAATTATTAAATTTTAGACAGTATGTATAATAAAATATAATAAACTCAAAACTGGCTTTAAAATTGTCTAGTATATTCATACAGCACACGGGACATAGTCTGTTTGCTCTGGGAACACTACCTAAATATGAGTCCCTTGTATGACAACAATCCTTAGCGTGCATAAAATTCATTTCAAGGTTGTATCAGCTCTAGTAGAAAATGCTTTGTTTTTAGCTTTTAGAAATTATTTTCAACTCTGAAGAAGCTCTTACACAGGAATCTCAATTGCTTAAAACTCCAGGAATTAAAATATGTATTTGAATAAGTCTTCACATTTTTCCTTATTACAAAGTGTTTGGTACCTGAGATATATACTGTAGGAATATGCTTCCGAGAAGTGTATTACCATTGACTAATTACCAGAGTGCACTAATCCAGAAGCCATAGAAATGAGGATTTGGCTTCAGGCCGGTAGCCAGCAGTTATGTTAAAATACAGCACATTCAAGAGAATTTGCTATGTGCCTAACAAATCCAGACACACGGGGCCCATCACTAGTTTTTCAGGCTTGGAAAATGCTAAATGCAATATGTTTCTGATAGTAAAAACGATCTTGGATGTAACATTATCTTCACTTTACTGAATATGCAAAATCTTCAACTGTGATAGGCTGCCTTCTAGTAAAAATTGGAGGTGCACAGTAGGTCTTGGCAGTGTTCTGTTGGACTTTTATGTGTGTTTTTTTCCATGTGGATGAAATTTTGTTCAAGCCAATTAATGTCAGAAAACAAGGACTTTTTACTTAAGTCAAGAGTGTGTTGCTGGCTGACTGTGGTCCATTCACTTTGCATTCTGATGAGTGACAGTTGCTCACACTGTTCAAAAAGATAAAGTTACATAAATAACAGTTGCTTTGCATTTGCACCCATATTATTAAATACTGAGAAGGTCTTGAGAAAGTATCATTTTTAATACTGACCAATTATGGTGTTTCTGAACAAATATTTGAAGCTACTCTTTTTTTTTCCCATTTCTCCATCTTCCTATCTTTGAAGTCATACTGATAATGCAGAATATTTTTACAGAGGCAGGGTTAGGAAGTATACCAGCTGCTTAAGAATAAGTTCCCTCTCTGGAAAAAAAAAAAACCACCTTTTGTTTTAGATACCTCATTACTGTGCATCTTTCTCTTGACTATGGGAAAGATCTATGCTCCTGGAGTTGCCTTGATGAGAATGGTAAGCTGGTAGATGGGGACAGCTTTCCAAGCAGATTAGCTGCAGTAGTGAAAACAAATTCTACACCTTCAAAACAGAAGCCAAAACAATTCCTCTGCTTGCATGTCCAGAATGGATTCTGCCTCTGAAATTAGAGTACACTCCGGTTTTTTCATCTGCTTGTCAGTATTTCACTTGTTTTCTTTTTAGGAATGGGGAGCTATTTTTTCCTTCACCATAAGACTGACTGTTAACAAGTTGCTTTTTTAATTGGCTGTGTTATAGTCATGTCACGTAGGGATGCTGCTACAGAACAGGTCTCATGCAGGTATTCAAAGCAAACTTCTTTTAAAAGAGAAAATTGGCAACTGAATTAAAACTTTTGCTGAAGAAACTGAGGAGTGCTTCTCGAGTCCCAGTGTTGGATACATGCAAGCAACTTATTTTCATCCTAATAACTCCTGGGTGAAAAAAGCACGGTGCAACAGAAGCAGAAGGCTGAGGCTACACTGCAAAAGAATAGTTTTCATGTGAGTGGTTTTACTATATATTTTCAACATGAATACTGATGTTAATTTAGTGAAGCTAGCACCCTTGGTCTTTCCTTTCTTTTCATATGTGGGAAAATATTTGGTTTTATTTCCGCTTATTCTGTACAGCATGCACAACTGAGGTGAATGATGCTGATATGACAGGTTTCTAACCCAGTACACACCACCTTCTTGTTGATGCTCTTGAAATATTAGCTTATTCACTAGCCATGCTTGAGTTTTGGTCCAAATCCTACTCCCAGTTTACAAATGAAACAGTTGAACCATGAACAGGTTAATTAACTTGGCCACAGTCCTATAGAGAGCTTGTGTCAAAGCAAAGACAAGGATTCAATCTTACGCTTGACAGGCATGGATTTATGAGAGCTAGACACTTCCGAATCCACATGTACTCATTCCCTGCTTCCTCTTTAGGCTAGGAGGGGGAAAAATGGATGAACAGAAAATGAAGGGCAATTTTTCTTTTTAACCTCTATAAGTCTGTTGTCCACTTTTTCAGCGAAAATTCAGTAGCTTTTCTATAACACTGAGCAAGGCTCAGTGTTCCCATTTCTGTATAAACGTCTGATGAATGCAGCCCCGGTAGCGCACTGATAAATCGGTATGGGAGAGAATTTTTCTTGAGACAATATTGCTGAGAAAAGCTGTTTGCCTTCAAATCCTTAAAGTTACTTTTCTTTGGACTATTCCAGTTTCTTTGTGTAGAATAGGTTAGAGAAGGCCTATGTCCCAAGTAGACAAAGAACATGCATGGTGATAAGCATCGCACATCGGTGAGCTATTTGACTAATGTCATCTCAAATTTTAGATCATGGCCCTCAGCTACAGTAAGTTGTTCCTGTTCATAGAAGCAGGTTTCTTCAGACTCCCAGGAGGTGAACATCCATTAGTGTGAGATACATTCCTTCCATAGCGATTCACTAGAATCAGTGCAAATACTGCTACTTCACTGTAACTTATCAACAGCAGCAGAGATGGGCCTTGCTGTCTCCTCTAAGAATGCTTTTCAATGCAAATAACCCAATTTAAGCTTCTCTTCAAATCTCCTCCTAGCATATATGGAGCACTTTGCTGAAGCACAAGCATTAAATCCCTAGGACATCTTACTACCAATTTTGTCCTGAATGACTACAGCGTCTGTGTCCTTTGTACTGGAGGAGCTAAAAAAGCATTTCATGACTTAATTTTGCTCTCCTTCAGAATGACTCTGCTTGAGCAAAAGCATAAAAGCTAAAAAGGGTGCTGAATGCAGTGCCTGTAGGGTGTTACTGAGGCTTCTCAATCAAAAAGTTGATATACAACAAAATGCAGAAAGAGTAATATGAAAGGGAGACCCCAGTGTTTGACGTCTTCAGAACTGTCTGAAGCAGCCAAGGAAAACCACCAAAGGCGGTGCTGGAAAGCGGTTGGAAAAGCATTTAAAAACCAATGCAAAATAATTTTTTGAGGGCTGCTGTTCGGATTGGTTTTTTGCGTGTAGGATCCATCACCCTGAAAGCTCTCCTTTGTTAGGTGTGCCAACCTTTTAGTTAAAATAAAACAAACACCTTTTTTTTCTTTTGTGGGTCTCCTTTCTCCAAAAGATTAGATAAAGTTTGCAAGCAATAAACTTACCTGAATTTAATCACTTTTTTGATTGAGGAGATTGCAACCCACTATTTGAAAATTAGAAGAAAATAAACAGGTCAACAAAGTATAATGCTGCCAGCTGAGATCAATTCTGGTTTTTAAATGAATAGTTAAACATCAGGTAGGCCAAACCATGCAAAGAGGCGGGAGGGGAAGTCATAACATCCCTGCCCTTGCTTCGTGACTGCAGCGTGGTCAGCTCTGTGCGCTCTGATGCCTTTGAGACCCTGATTGAGCTGGGCAGCGGAACGGTGGGCTCCCTCTGCGTTAAACCGCAGCTGTACAAGGGAGACATTGATCGACTGAGGTGAGGTCAGTGGAGGGCCACCAGGACGGTCAGGAGGCTAGAGCTCTTACCGTATGAGAGGAGATGAGGGAACTGGGGCTTGTTCAGCTGAGAAGAGAGATGGTTTCAGGGGGGCTGTAGAGCAGCCTGCTGGTACCTATGGCAAGGTTATTAGGAAGACAGATGCAGGCTGTTGACAGCAGTGACATGGTGGTAGGATAAGAAACAGGTATAACTTGAAACACGAGCTGTGTGCAACTTAACAACTTTAAATAACTTCTGTGTTATTCTGTGGTCTATTAACGTTGCCTGTTCTGCTTTTTGTTTCCCTGAAATAGATGCTCATTACTTCTAAAATGAATTTTGCAACAGATTTTAAAGATGAAAGTTTTCTTCTATAATTAACCCTTGAACTTGTTTTGGTAAGCCTTAAACTTGTGGTGTTAAAATAATTAGTGCTGTTATCTGAAGTTTATTGCATATGTATTACTAAAGAAAGAAACATGATCTAGGTGTGGTTATCTAAGGAAGAGTCCTACAGAAGATTGAAATTGAACATGGTGACTGTAATTATCTAAAAGGAAGTCTATTACTATATGATAAAACTGTCAAAATAATGATTGGGGGTTCCTACAAATCATGCAGAAGATCAATAAAGCTAATCTTACATCATAGCTTGAGAATTTAGAAATTGTATTTTGACCTTCATTCATGATGGAGCCATTCAAAACATATTTAATAAATGGGTTATAGAACCTCTTCTTAATTAAAATTTGAAACTATTCCCAATAGTTTTCCTTAGTGAAATAGGGAATATATTTCTTGTCCCCATGATGTGCATGTTATTTTACTGATTGTTTATTCTTTTTAAGGAATTATTAGTTGACTTTGATCATCTACACAAAATTTGCAGTGATACCTCTCTGAAAAAAAATTCTTCATGGCTCTTAGGGGTGGTTAAAAAAAAATCTAGTCCTTTTTTTCCCTATGATTTACTTTTTTCTCCATTCTGTATAGGAGCTTATCCTTCATTTATCCTCCTCTATCTGAATGCCTTCCAGAAGTGTGCTAAGCTGTATGATTGCGTATCGCTCACGTGTTGTCTGTTCTTTCCTTCTCTCCCAAGGAGGACAAGCAATGCAGTGAGGTGTTCGGTTTCGTGGGGTGTGCTTTGTTTTGTTTTGTTATAGATACATAACGGTTCTGTCAGATGAAAGAAATGTTCCCTTCCATGGGGTGCGGATGGGAGTGGGGGCCCTGCGTTCTCTGCACAGGCTATTCAGAAAAATCTTCATTTCTTCCTTTCTTCACTCCCCAATACATATAAATTTCACTCTTACAGCATGAGTTCTGTTGGAGTGGACAAGGACAACCATTGCTTGGCTAAAATGCCTTTCTTCTGCAGTCTTCCCATGAAAATGGGTCAGGAGAACATTGCAGAATGTAGATGAGTTTCTTCTTTCCAAATCACTATGCAGTGTGTGTGTGTAGCTTTTTCTGGCTCAAATTCCTTGAAACATTTTAAAAATTGGATTTTAAAACCTTTTTTTAAATGGTTTTAATTTGGTACATGGTCCTCAAGTAGGTGCCGGGATAGATCTATGGTAAAATGGTAGTTTTTACCATCCTGCAGTTACAGGGATGACTCATTAATATTTTTGGTCTGAATCACGTTATTAACGTGATAATTGTCATGGCAGATCAATTAGAAATCTTTTCTTAAGCATAAAACTGTTTAATTTAGATAACAATTGCTGAAGCTATGAATGCAGCCTGTATGATGGGCTTCAAAAAATTCACTGGGAATATGTTTCTCCCAACTCTGCCCCCCTCAGTTACAATCTAGATGAAATGTTGCTTCTGTGCATCATACTGCAGGATGGGAAAGCACTAAAAGTGCAGTAAGACACGTCGACCTTCAGAAAGTGACAAAACCAGCCCGACATTCTTCCACAGGCCAGGCTCCTGTGTGTGCCAGGAGGTAGTACTGGGCATTTTGGAAAGTGGCATTTTATGTGGTGGCAGGTGGGGGCACAGCAATTCTCTGCAGTAGGCACTTACCGATAACTTCTACCCTACCTTTTTGTCTCCCAAAGAAGTTCTTAAAGCAAGTACTGGCTTTTGTTCTGTATCACTTCCAAAATGCTGATCCTTTTTTGAGAATTGCTACTCTTTCAAGTTTGCTTCGTTTTCTTTCTAGTTTGAATACTCCGAATTCTAAATATCCACCGTTTTTTAAATTCTGTCATATCTTTGGCCCTGCTGGTTTGTAGCTGTGAGATTCATCAGTACGAGTCTTTGCACAGAAAAAAGGTCTAAATCCAAGTGCTTTCTTCAGAGTTATTTGAATGCCCAATGTTCTGACACTCAAATGGTGTTTCTTTTTGTGGTGTGTCTTTTTTTATGGGTCTTCTGAAATTTATTTGCCCAAGCTTTCTAAGTTTTTTCAGGCCACCATTGATTGTTTTTTGTCTTTGAACCCCTGGTACTTCTAGTACTAGACATTGGTGAGATAAGATGACAAAAATGAATGTCGTGGTTCCAGGTGAATCTATCAGGAGATATCAGTCATAAGGAGTTTGGTGATATTACCAAGTCCATTTCTTCTTGTTTGTCCTAATTAGAGTCAGTCGTTAGAGAATGCATAACCTTGTTTCAGCCGATTTGAAGACTTGTAAAATGTCGAAATAACTGACCCGTTGCTTCCGCTGTGCGCTGCTGGATTTGGGAATATTTTCTGTCTCGGACTCTGCTCTAGTGTCTCTGAAGGTGTAATCTCCAAGTGCAAAGCTACAAATTCTTCACCTTTTCAACAGCAGAATCCCATAATTCAGATTAATTTTAGACTAGGAATTGCAATGTAAAGTATGGGTTTGTTCTTTAGGAGTTACAACCGTGTCTGCTGCTGCCTGTTGTTGATTTCTTTAGGAAAGCTAGGAAAAACTGGAAGTTCAAGTTATAGAAACTTTTTTAAAAAAATAATTTTGAATTAATATTTTGAATAATCCTTAGCAATACAGTTACTCCTAAGCTTTCCTTCAAGACTATAGATTTTCTTGCCTGTCTCAAGTTCCCAAATAAGAACTCCATCTACTTCTCTGAAAAACTTTGTTCTTTTTTCTCATTGCCTTCCCTCGCTGCTTTCACATTACAGAACCGTTTACTTGCATTCAGAATCAAGAGTTGCTTGTTTTACAGTTAATTTTAGGTTTCTCTTCAGACGGATTAAACAATTCAGTAGACAGAGTGAAGACATTTCACTTAGAAAATTCTTTTTCTCAATCTGCTGTTGAAGGATGTATTCATTTAGCCTTCATCTTATGCTCTAGAATTTCTTTGCCTGCCTTTCAGTAAGCTGAGAGCCCAGCCCTGAAAAGCCATATGCAAAGCCACCCTATGCTTGATGTGAAACTTGCAGCTACGTGGAGCTACAGCTTTCCAATAGATGCCAGTTTACTCGGGTTAATCTGCAAGATCATAATCTCAGTTCAGCATATTGGAATCTTCTATAACCTCATGACTTCCTTTTGTGAGGTCCTTAAAAAACATTTTGAACACCCTGGTTTATTTTGTGTCAATTTATGTCTCACCACTGTTAACTCTTGCTGTGAGGAAATAGACGTGTATTTTTGCTCAGTCTAGTCCTTGACAGGGCTTTGGGATTTTATTTCGTTTGCGTGACTGTGACTAATTTGTTTCCCTAGCTGCTACTAGTGAACTTTAACAAAGATTTTTTTAAAACAGTCTTTTTTCCTTCAATTTAGTTTCTTACAGCATGTCCAAAAATTGCAGGAGATTAGTGAAGTTCCTTTCCTTTGTGCAGTGGTATTGGTCATTCCTTAGTGTATCACAGCCACTTAAGCGCTTGTTAGAGTGATCATTAAAAACATAATGTACTGGATATAGACTTTATTGTATAATTCCCTAATCACTGCTAACTTATCTAAGCATATAATTGGCACTAATATTTACCCCCTTCCAAGTCTTCTCTCCTATTTGCCGGTGTGCAACTTCTCGAAGTAGGTGGACAGCATAACTGAAAGATTAAATCCTTGCCTAAGGAAGGTTTTTTTTCCTATTAATGAAAAATCATTACACCTTAGTGAAAACCATGTCCAGGATGTTTAACGACGTATGCCAATAGTGATGCAAAAGAATTGCTACTGGCTTTGCATTTTCAGTGCCCTTTGCTCATGATGTTTGAATAACATTTTATTTTGTGAACTGTGGTAGAATGTTTTAAGTGTCTTCATAAATTTATGAATTTTTTAACTAGTGGCTTTGCTGCAGACTGAGCTTTCCATTTCATCATATAGTGAGTGGAATGATAGTGCTGACTATTCTGTTGTT
>NW_010423765.1:52269-96111 GCF_000710305.1 Buceros rhinoceros silvestris
CCGTTCATTAATAGTAGCAGCATTGCTGCTGCTATGGCAGATCCGTTCATCTCGCAGGTTCCAGGAATCCATTTCACAATGTTGTTTGAGGCTTTTGATTCAGTCACTGCACAGAGTGACAGAGCTTTGGCCCTGAGTTTGGGTAAAACACATGAAGGACAGGAAGAGAGTAGTTTTTTGTTTTGTTTATGCACCTGAAGCACACTCAGGTTAAAGGAATTTGCCTGAAGTCACACAGGAAATCTTTGGCAAAGTGGGGAACCTCTCTAGTCTCAAGCCTGGTCTACACTTAAGGGTTCGATGGTATAAATACACCAGCAGCTGATGTCTGTCAGCAGTTGTTCCCACGCAGGAGGCAGCTTGTGCTTGTGCAGCGGTGTTGGTTTTTCTCTGAGAAATTGTAAAATGTAATGTTTGGTGATTTTAGAAGGCATTTCTCTAGAATAAAGTCTTGCCACTATTTGTTATTAACTGATACATGCAAGTACCGAGATTAAACATCTGGAGAGAAAATGATGCCAATGCTTGCATGGACTGTATGTGAAAATAAAATAAAGGCATCTCCTGATTTATGTTATTTTTTCCATTGTAGTATCAATATCAGTGAATAAAAGACTGATAAATACTTCTAAATTTGCTTCTCATTTCTTTTGTGTCTTAGATTTATACATTTGAAAATAGCACAGAAAGCCTTTTGCGAGCCTTTAAATACAGTCAGATAAATGTGTTGGTGCTGAGTAAGTAAATAAATAGATTTGAAAACTATGGAACTGGAATCATGGAGTCTATTAAGAGCTTAAGATTGTTGAAACCAATTTTTTTTAAAGGCTATTTTGAATTTTTACATATCATCTTCCCTAGGTTCTCATAGGATATGGAGGTTATTTTGAGTTACATTTTCTTTATAGTAAGGCGTTTCCTTAGGAGCTGCACGATGCTTCTGAAGCACAAACTGTCCAGTGGAACTAAGTAAACGAGGGCCGGCTTTCACCATATGCTAGTAAAATCCTTTGGTGTTTCAAGATGTTTAGAGTTAATGGTATCAGAATGGGTAAGTAGCTACAAATTTATAAGTTCATAGTCGCTAGTTGGATAATTTTCAAAATTATCAACATCGTCAATCTTTTCCTTGTAAAAGTGAGTCTCTCTTCTTGCCAAGTGCACAACTCAGCTAACAGGGTTTTTGGTATGTTTTTATTCTTCATTTCTCCAGCCTCCAAAACTCTTATAAATAGTATGCTACGGGACCCTTCTCAGATTCCAGATGGAGTTCTAGCAAATCAAGTCTATCAGGTATTAATCACAGTTGTCTTTTTTTCTTTTTTTTTTTCCGTGGCAATTCTGTTATCTGCTTAGCAGACTAAAAGATTTTAAACCTCATTTAATTACTGTCATCGTAAACTATCAATGAGGTCAGGGTGCACCATAAATGGCAATGCAGTATTTGTGAGGGGAGCATTTCACTTTTTAATAGCTTGCTTTTATAGTGAATAAAAGCACGCAGTTTTTGTTTTCTGTGATTAAATCTGAACAGCATGTGATAGCTTTTTTGAAGAAAAGTAATTACTGTTTTTAAGATACTGTTTAACTATAATGGTTTTGTCATTGCCCATCACTATACTACTTCTCTTATTTGTCTGCAGTGTACTGTGAATGACTGTTGTTATGGACCACTGGTGGACTGCATCAAACAGTATCCTTTCCCATAAAATTTTAGGTGCACAATTGACGAGCTTAGACTGTGTGGAAGAGATGTGTCTGGCTTTAACCTGACATAAAGTTCTGCTTCACAAAACATGTTTCGTACTCCTCTGTTCTACATTCAATCAGCTAGAGAGTCGCTGCGTAGCTTTCTTTTATTCTGTTTAACAAAAATCAGATGGACCATGGGAAGTTGTCAGTTTGGTGGCTATACCTTCATACGCCTGATTGAAACTCTTTGGTTTTGATTAGTTGAAGTGCGTGTCTGGTTTTCTGTTAAGACCGGGTCACCATGCCTTGAGCGGTGGAGCTGGACTCGGTGATCTCTGGAGATACCTTCCAATCTCAACTACTCCGTGCTTAAATTAATATGTTGCGTAGAGAGTGTTGGATGTTATGGCATTGTTTCGTTATGGATATGAGTTTTCAGTTGGAAAATTGGAGTTTTCAAACATCAGCATGTTTTCAAGGGCAATTCAGGTGTGACTGCCCGATTACTTGTATGTGACATTCCAGTGCAGTTATTTTACTTTCTCTTCTTCTTAAAGGAAGTGAGACTAACTGTAGAAAAAGCCATACGTAGGTTGAATCGTAAGGGTAGGAAAGCTACAGTGATGTTAGTTATGCAAGAAAATAAATGCTTGTAGTTGTGATATAGGTGGTGGTCATCCCTTGAAAATATGTTCCTTCCACTAGAATTAGTTGCCTGCTGTTTACTACAGATCCAACCCTGCTCCTGTTTGCTGTAACAGCAGCAGAATAGAGTTCAATTGTATTTGTATTTTGTAGTTTTAATAAAAATTTTAAGTATTCATTGAGACTACCTTCCACATGAAACATAGCTCTCCAAAAGTGGTTTAGTCTAATAAGTTGTGCTTTTTAAAAGGTTTTAGATCACTGATTTTCATATCCAGAATTTTAAGATTAATATTTTGTTGAAGAACAATCTGGCTGTAGTCTTCTGAAAGTGTCATGTTGAAAAGTAATAGTAACACGTATGTAGAATTATGAGCAGATTTTAAGAATAACTTGCCTGTGGTCGAAGAAGGGCTTTCTGTCCTCTTCAGGTTCTGGTTCAAGTGAAATTACTGAATATGCAGTGACATCAATGAGAATAATACGGAGTTTTTCATTCCTTTTGGTACAGAAAAGTTTAATACTAAGCTGTGCAAGTGCATTATCTGCAAGTATGTTGCTGAATTGGATGTTAATTTTGAGGTGCATAAAATAGTTAAAAATCAATTTAAAGTTAAGGTTTTAAAAGCATAATGTCTTCTGAAGGATTGCATATTGATTTTAAATATAACTATCTAATTGTATATGCATGGACTAAAGTATGAAGTCAACCTCTTTGTAAATGCCAAGAGGCTATTTTTCAGTAATAGTTCAGATGCTTACGGGAAACTAGGCTGCTAGATTGCATGAGTAGAAAATGGCTTGTGAGGTTATTTACAAGTTTTGCCCCATGGTCATTGCCATACATCAATAACAGGTATTATTATAGACTAAGTCTAAGTGTTTCTGCTTATGGCACATTATAAATTCTGTTTGCAGTATTTTTCTTACATTTTTGCTGTTCTTCGTTTGCCCCCTTTGTAACTGCTAGACTGTTTAACTTACTAGATAGTTTTGGTTGATAAAAACTGTGTATTTATATGAAATGATTCCATATAATAAGGTTTTCTGCTGTTCAGCACAAAATGTGGATATAAATCAAGTAATTAACTCTAATGGTAAGGTGAGCTGTAGTTTTAAGTTTTCAGAAGTTATTCTAAAGAGAATTAGGAACTTAATGTTAACTTTTAGTGTAAGATCCTTTATCATGATGTTCCATAAGATTCTTCTTAAAAGTTTCCAGAATAGAACTTGGACCTCCAGGAAGGAGGATACATTAAAATTATTTGATATGGTGACTTTTTGACCAAGAACAGCACATTGGATCAACAGGCTGTCAGTATATTTTCACTACAAAATATAATTTCATCCTTCCCTGATATGAGTTCATGCTTTTGAAAAATCAGTTAAAAGGATGTTTTGTTACAGTAAGGTGTTTCAGATGGATGTAGTGCCTATCAATTTCAGAATATAAAGGAAAACCAGTTTATTTCATTCCTTGGTGAATTAGAGAGTTGATACACTGGAGTGAAGAGCAACTTGAAAAGTATTTGAGGACATGTTTTAAGCTCACGCTTTCTTCTGAATGTAGGGAGGATATACAACACAAATGGAATTGTTACCCGTATTTATACTGAACAAATATGATCCAGTGGGTTGAATTTGTAAAATGTATGCTGATGATACAGTAGTATGATCTTCACAAAGTGCTAAATGCCTCTGAAAATCCCTGTGAGGAATTTCAAAACTTAGAGTTCAAATCACCGATCACTTCCGTAATGCAGATGAAGGCCAATAAATTTCATCATTAATTGCTTTACCTATGATATTATTCCGAAGCTGGTTCTTTTCCAAAGTAATCTTCCATTTCTTAACCTAAAGCTATCAGCGCTATTGGGCACGAGCATGAAGTCTTGCTGCGGGAAATGCTTTTGGAAAAAAATCTCTCTTTCATAGGTAAGAATCTGTAGTAGGGGCTAGCCAAGGGATCCTTAACTTCAAAGATTTTGGTGGCTGTTTACTTAAGAAAAACATAAGCCTCAACGCTCTTTGTATTAGGTAGTAAAGGAAAAGTAAAATATGATTGATGCTGTACATGTTATCTTTTATTGATTTAGAACTGAGCAGGAACTCAGTTACCTAATACCTTATATATACAGCACATGCACGGGCTTGCAATTAATATTTTATAGAATAAGTAGCTGAAAAAAATGCTTTAATATCTGCTGCAGTATTACTTTCGGTGTCATGAGATATTAGCCATAATCTAGGCCTTATGAGACTTAGGAGGAAGCATAAGAAATATTAGCTTCAAAATGCTTTATGTATTAAAGAACTGCTAGAGGATTCACTCGTTTAGCTTTCTGTGCAGTTTCTGCTGAATTTTTGCTCCCTGCCTCCCAACCAAGGCAAATGATCTTTTCACAATCCCCATATTTTAAATTATTTTAAGGATTAATTAGTTAGGAAGTTATTTTCATTTCTTGTTTTAGCCTGCATTTTCTTGTATATGAGTGTCATTAAAACTATGTTTAGTGTTTAAAGCATCATTTCTCTTATTGTGATAATAAACTTAACAATGACTTCTTAAATCTTGGATTCATTATGTGATGAGACACAATAGCAAAGTGCAGTGCTGTCTTCTGTTAATGGTTGAGTGTTGTACTAAATTTGTGCCATCGGAGAATTTTGCTGGTTTTACCAGAAACTATGATCTCTCTTAAAGTTAGATTCAGGTTATGATTTTGGAAACCTTAAACAAATTTAAGAAAGTAGAGTATTAGGTTTTGAAACGATTCGTCCATATGACTAAGGAACAGAGTTAGTGTGCTCCTTTATTTTACAGTAAAAAAAAAAAAAGACAGGAATAACTATGGAGTACAAACTTTCAAATGACGCTATGAAAATGTGAGGAGGTAGTTTTCCCTACTTGGCTGTAACAGCAGAGATACAGGTGACAGGCTTAAGCTGTAATTGCAGAGATGAAGTTGAGTTAAAATACTAAACAGTTTTAGGAACAGTAAGTATAAAAAAAAAAAAAATGCCGGGGAAGGTTATGGAATCAGCTTCAATGGAAAATTCAAGGCTAGACTTGACACTCATCCATCAAAGCTGGTAAAGAAATCAGTCCTATCACGATAGAAGAGAATGGGCTAGATGAGTCACTAATGGGTCCTCAGCCCAACAATTATCATTTTATTTGGTTTGTGCAAGCTTGTGTGGTGCACCTATCACATTTAATTTTAATGTTTTGTAACCCTGGATAAGCATCAGTTTTGTCTTTAGAAATAAGGACTAAGAAACTTGTCCTGTCAAATCAAAATAGTCAGAGTGGGTTAACTCATTAGAATATAAAGATATAAACGAGAGACCTTAAATTATTTTTTACATTTTATGTATACTGAAGTATGGTTTAGTTGTGATTTAATATATGTTAAGTGATTATTATTTCTGTGCATTGCATGATACGTGTCTGAGGTTCTGGGTGTGATTTAGAAAAAAAAAAAAAACCTAAAGCTTTTCCATTATCTGCAAGATGAACTCTACTGAACCCCTCGCAAGAAAATCTTCCTTTCTCAAGTAATGGTTCCAAAACTGCTTGAAGAAAACCTCAGAAAAACAGAAATGATGACAGTATTTGCTATAGGTCAACAAATTCAGGCTTTGTTAGGCTATGAGTAAGTTCCAGTTTTGAAGATGACTTATGAGTTAAATTGCCATGCTTGCAATTCCATTACTTTTTAACGCATGTTAAAGAAACAGTTCCCACGTTAGTGTGCTATTCCAGTGCGCTGTTCTTCAAGAAGAGTGAGGTTTTTGCATCAGCAGTGTTCACTTGGGCAGCAGAGAGTCTATTGCAGGAGAAGAAAGCACAGAGAACACAGTGTACATAAGTTGCCCCAAGGTAGTCTTGGAGCATGAAACAGCTTTTCAGGTCTGGGACATAATTTGTCTGTTTCTAGAGCAGTCGGCTTTCAACACCTGTGGATCAGAAGTAGCACCTTCAGCTTCACCCAGAAATTGATTGGAAACCTATACAAACTAATGGGGGTTGCATTTTATTAATCCACTGTTCATGAGAAGCACATCACGTGCCCCGTCCTCTCTTCAGCAAAAACACAGCTCTGAAGTCTTTATCACTTTGCCTGAGATTGAAGATTGAAGAGCCACACTTGCCATACTAAAATGCCAGGAATTTCTAGGTTCTAGATAGGATCTTTATTTTTTTTGTATCTTTGCCATGGATGTATCAGGAAAGCTATTAGCTATATGGGGAGATATCGACCTTTGTCTGGAACCTTACCTTCCTTTGGTTCCCACCGTGATGTCCCTCAGTAGCAGCCTGGATATAAGTCGTGAAATATGATCAGTGTTTTCTGCTGTAATCTTCAATTTGCAGTTGCTGCTCATTCATGCACCGACAGAAGAACATTTGGTTTCTTTGTTATATCCAGAGGCTAGTATAAGAACAATGATGTGTTAAATAGTTATGATTGAGTGTGAAGTTATGGTAAAGATGAATCTGCAGTTTTGTTGGAAATCTAAATTAATGGGGAATCTGTAGACAAACTACTTATTAGGGCTGTTTCAACATAATTTTCAAGTCTGCGAATACATAAATGTACCTGTCAAAGCTGCTGTGGCCTGGCTTTCAAGCAGCTGTTAAATTATTCACTTAATCCAAGCAGGAGCTAAAAGATCTCTAAAGATGCAGAATGCTATCGCTGTGGTTTCTGGACCAATCTGAGACACACCTGGACTGCAAAGCTAGAACTTCTTTTTGTTTGGTGAGGTTTGGGGTTGAAAAAAAAGTTCATGGTGATTGTGGGGAGTTCCTCTAATTCTTCCACACACACACACAAAGTTATAAAGCTTCAAAACACTTTAAGAAATAGTAATATATAATTTTTTTTCTGCATATGATACATCAATAATAAATGTGGGTTTTAACCTATTTTCCAGTGTTTATCACAATACAAAATGGTAGTACAAATCAAGTGAAACATTTAAATTTAAAGAATTCTGTTTTAAGAAAAAAATTAAAATTTAAAACAAAAACCATGAGTTTTTTTCAAGCCGTGCATTAGTATCAAATTATTTAAAAAGTAATCAACCATTCTCGAAAAAAAGAATCTGCAGAAGAATGTTCATAGACCTGCCAGGTTGACATATTGGGAAATATGTTTACATCTGTCCTGGTTTTCAGTGGGTTTTTTAAGGTATATTGCCCTGAATTTGTGATACTAGCATCTGTTAGTTGTGAAAGAAAAGACTTAACTTTGGCTGCTATTTGTGTGTTAATAAATAATGAAAATCTCAGCTGGGGCATCCTGTTGTCTTTTTAGACTGTTTTAAACAATTAACAGCAGCTTACAGTTAAACATATTTGGATAAAACAGATTTTTATTTTTATTTTTACCAAGATTAAGAGGTTACGTAGAACATTAATTCATTTTTATGTTATGGCATAAAACTCTCTATTCATAGGTTCTGTTAAATTAGAACCTTGTTAATCTTCTCATCTTGTATCAGTATATCTGACAGCCTAAGTTGGAAAAAATAGCCAACAACCAAGACTGTCTCCAAATCCTAGAAAAGTTTAATAGCTGATCGGCTGATACAATGGAGCGCTGCATTGCAAAGACCTGTATTTACAACATAGCATGCTTACAGCGAAGGAAAACTCCCACATCTCCAAAGAAATACTACAGCTATCAAAAAGAATAAACGGCTCTGGCAGTGTGCGCTCTGGCGAATGTACAACCCCTATATTACTCACGCCCCACTTTCAGTATGGGTTCACTATATATAAAAAAAGTACTTTGGACTTACATTCTTCGGTGAGAGGGAGAGGAGGAGTTTGCTTCGGGCACTTCTGGAATATTTTGTTTTCTAAGAGTATATGTTTTTCTTGTCATTAAAATGTTACTTGGACTCAAACTGCTGACCTTTCAGGGTATGCACAAAGTATTCAAAAACTGAGTTCTGAACATTGGCCATGAAACTACTGTCCTAACCTGATAAATGGATTGGAAATAAGCTACCCAACAGTGAGAATGGACCATTAATTTTAATCAAAGGTGATGCAGAAAGGCGAATGGGATGCATGACAATGTCAACAGCCCAGTAGGTGTTAAGGGGCTACACAGCCTTACTTGTTACTAGGTAGTGCCATTAGTTGAGCTTGGGTGAAGACAGAAAGCCATGCCTGGAATTGAATGACCAGGTCACTCCAAATTCTAATGGAGAAATGGGGCTTCAGAAATACCAGTATAATGGTATCGGAAATCAAGGACAATAGTTTAGAAAATATTAAGGGCTTGCTTGGGCTTTTTTTTTTTTTTTTTTTAAGACAGCATCTTTTGTCTTTTGCAGCTTTATCTTGCTCGCTCATTATTGTTTCTTGAAATATTCAACTCTAATATTTGTAAGCAATAGAGTTGTATAGTTAGCAGAATTTCTAAATCTTTGTGTGTTCTGAAACTGAATAAATTCTGTAGAATGCAGGATGCAAGAGAAGCTAAAATTGTGGTTTCTCTCTCCTTTAGTATAAATCTGGAAGAGAAGGATTTTCTTGTTCTTTTTTTAGTAACTTTATGCTAACATTAAAATAAAACCAAGAAGGCAGCTACAGTGTATCTACATTTGTGGTGTTTAGGATTAATTTTAACACTTCCTAATGTGGGGCGACTTCTTTCAGTCAGCTAATATACCTCTTTATTTTGAATATTTGGGGGTTATAAAATGCTATATGACAGCTTGAATTAATGATGTTTATAATGAAGACATAAAAATGCAGGGATGACAAAGAAGTATTTTTATATCCATGCTTCAGGTTTTCTACAAAGGTTCATTTACTCTGACACAGCATTGCATGCATAAGAAAGATATGTATGACTGCATTAGTAATTCTTGCACTCTTATTTAAAATAAAATTAATTATTCTGCTGTCTACTTCATAGAATAGTTTTATAAACAATAGTTCTTATTCTCTATGTATAGCTGAAGATCAGCTTCGTGCAAAGGGTTATGACAAAACACCAGACTTTATTCTAGAAGTGCCAGTAGGTAAGTCTTTCTTTGAAAAGAGTTTTTATTGTTTTGTTTTGTGTAAAAGTGTTTATGCTAAAATATTATGGCTATTTAAATGTAGTATATTACAAAATACTACATATCAGTCTCTTTTTTCAGTAGTTACCCAATAACCTGAAGATCTAGCCTGGGCCAGAGAGGTTGGGTCATAAGTAGCATTACCCAGTGTTTCCTCTTTGGTCTCTGCGTGTTTTTGTCTCGTTATCACAGAAAGAAAAAAGACAAACAAGCAACAAGAAGAGCCCCCTTTATGAACTGAGCTCTGAAATACCTGTAATTGTCTTAAAAATCTAGACCAAATCAGTTAAAAGCAGTCTCAAAAACATTACCATTACACCTATAGGTTGTAGCATAAAGGTTTGTCATTGTGCAGGTTTTTTTTTGCCATCACTTTGCATCTAAGTACAGCTCTGCAGTTCTCCATTGTTTTTTTTAAAAGCCTGCGTGGCAAAAAACAAGGAGGAATGAAAGTACATATAAAGGTCATGTCAAAGTTCATCTACATTTTCTGGTCTTGAGGCCATGTAAGAAGGTAATCAGATGACCTAGCGATTGGGCTGGAGGAAAACACACCCATGTTGTCCCAGTGTAAAGAATTATTAGCAATTTTGAAACAGTGAGATGTGGCATCCTAATAATCTGCAATTCACTCTTTTGTCAGGCCACATTTTGCTAATTTTCAATTAATTTCTACTCCTTCACTTCCATACTTCTTTGTGGAGGGTCTCAGGAAGCTAGGGGATGAGAAACCAGTTGTACAGGCCTACACAACCTAACTTAGTTACTGATAGCAGGGTAGTGGTGGCTTCTGGAGCTTAGTTGTGGTGACTTGATGAGTTACTTCCCAGATTTCCTAAGTAATTTTACATCTGTAGTCAATCATGTGCTGCCATTGCCTCTTCTAATCTTTCTGTATTGTGCTTCTGGGTCTGCATGCTCTTGGAGTACCTCATCCCGGGTCAAACTTAGGCTAAGACATCATGGTTATGGATATTATAGGCAACTGAAAATAGTGGAAATATTTGTGAAGACATCAATAGTGATGCCCCGCATTGCCTTTTTGGAAAAGAATGATCTTTTAGAACAATTCTCATGTTTTCTTCTGCAAAATTGTCAACATCAAAGATGACTTTCCTTTTACCAAAAGAAAAGATAATTTTATTAATATTAGAAATCCACTCCTGCGAGAAATGAGGAAAGACATGAACCAAAGCAAGTCACACAGCATTGAAAGAAACAGAAATTGAAAACCGTAATTTTTCACACAAGCCGCCTTATTCCTAACTTGGTTCTGGTGAAGTGTTACTGACTTTGCAAAAGTTGGGAAGCAGAGAGATATCTATGATAAACTTCCTTGTCGTTCTGACACCTTCTGCTCTCGATTGGTGAGACGTTTCTGTGTTTAGCAGCTTAGCTAACTGTTCCTGCTACTCACCAGAAGTTTTCAATTCCTTACCTGGCAACTCTGTTCCAGCAAAGCAAGGTGAAATAGGATGCAATTGCACCTTAGTCTAGTCTCTTTTTCTTTACATTCTGTTTGTCTTAGAATAAACATAGATATCTAGAACAGGATGTAATTAAACTGAAATAGAGATAATTCTCCATTAAAATATTTTCTGGTACTGTTTTTTTTAAAAATGTCCTGTGTGAAAGGTATTTTTACTGACATGTAACTCTATTGCAATCATTGAATTATGTTGTAGATTGAGGGGGGTTAAATATATTTCGAAACACATTCTTCCAGGCTGTTGAGTGTGATTTTTCAGAGTTCAGTTTATTTTCTGCTGTCACCGTAGCTGTTGAAGGACACGTAATCCACTGGATTGAAAGCAAAGCTTCATTTGGTGATGAAAGTAGCCACCAAGCCTACTTGCAGGACCAGTTTTGGAGCTACTGGAACAGGTACATTTCTGTTATTTTTCCCTGTAGATAATCAGAACTTCCATTTTTAAAGATTTTACTGGGGAAAAAACACCACTAGCATCTTTTGTATTAAGCCACGTGAATAAAATACATGTTACTAATTTGGCATTTTGAAGGTCATTAATTATTATGTCAAATTGGAATGCTGAAATATGTGAAAATTTCACATTGTGATTGTTAACATGCAGCAGATAGATATGGTGATTTTACAGTGGTGCTAGATGACCCAATAAGTTACCTTGATAGAGAAGGTTTATGTCAATTTTTCAGTACCTGACTTTGAAGGAAGATTTTGCTGTAACATTTTGTAATCCTCGAAATTGCCAGATATGCTATAAAGTCTTCACAGTCTAACCAAGTGGCTTGGTGTGTAGGAACTTTATTGCTCGCTGTGATTATATCTAAGACAGTACTTTTTCACTGTTGGGGTTTTTTTTAAATAAAGTGTGTGGGGAGGATTTGTATGTTATATATGTTTTAAGCCATAATAAAACTTATCTTCAAGCTAAAAATGTAGTTAGTATTTGCAGTAACATAAGGAGGAAAGTTAGTTATGCTGGATGGAATTTTTGAAAGTGTTGATGGTATTGGTATAATGATTTTTCTTTTAGAGACAGTTAAGGTAGTTCCACTTTATTCTTAAAAATATATTATTGTGTATTTTTATATGACTTTCCATGGTACTAGAAGCCTCTTCACTGGAGGATTTTTCTTCCAAAAAAAATCTTAAACAAGATGCTTCATCTTCAATTCCATTTATGTATATGAGTGGAACCCAAAGCAAGGTAGTAAGTGAGATAAAAGCACAGACTTAGAAGTCTGCTCAGTGTTCAAAAGAGACCGTCAATGAAATCTGAGGGATAGTGGAGAAGGTGGCACAAACACGTGTGAACGTGCACCAAGTAGCATGTGTCAACATCAGGCGCCAGTCTCATGACTTCGTATTTCAGCTGAAAATGAGAAATGCCAGGGTAAAAATAGCTAGCTCTAGCTTGGGAAATACCTTAAAAGCAGATTCTATAGAGGCATCAGAGAAAGGGAAATCAGATCTTGAGAATGACATCGTCAGAGTTCAGAATTATGCTCTGCAGCAACGTTCTTAATTGACATGAGAAGGACCTGCTCTTATTTGACAGTTCCAGAAAGCAGTGACGTGGAAAGGTAATGGGAACCTCAGGAAGACCGTCAGTTGTTGGATGAAGGTACTATATTACAGGAAAGTTGTAAAAAAGGAATTGTGATACATATAAGTAGTGTAAACAAGAGGAGATGGAGGAGCTCAGGTTGGGAGGAGACTGTTATGTACTGGCTGGAATATTTTCTGAGGAGAAGGGATGTGTTTGAAGGGATCCGTGATGGTATCAGAGAACGGCAGCTCAAGAAGTGCATTTTAAATAGATAGTATGAGCATAAAGATACTCGCTAAGTTGAGATGGGTTGAAAATGAGTAGACAAGTAGGATGGAGACACTGATAACATTTGTTGTTCGCAGTAAAATTGCCGTTGCAAAATTGAAGTTGTAGCTTCTGTCTTTTTTTTGCGATGAACAAAATGACTATCCACGTTTTTATTTGAGCTATAAAATCTGTAAATCATCTGAGAATAGCTTGTACCATTTGAATCTGACATTTCCAAAAGAAACTTAGGTTTTTATCAGGAAACTAGGACATAGCTAACTCAGTTTTAATTTTACCGTGTACTAATTAATATTGCAGTTTCAGAAGCGGAATAACATGTCCCACTTTAATGTTGCAAAAGCTAGACTGAATGGACATGTGGATCAATAAGACTTGTTTTGGCAGTAGTTTTGAGATTTTGCCAAATCTTTTTAAACTGTTTTTATTGAAAACAACTACAAAAATTGTTGATTTTTACATACAGTGGCTTTACATTCATATAAAGTAAACTGGAAATCTCCGTAGTGAGATTTGTTACTCTCTAAATCCAGAATTCAGTGATAGGTTAACTATGGAAACTGGCAGATTTCTGTGGGGTTTGTTAAAAGAACAAATCCTGTTAGTTTTAATTTTGGTACCGCTCAGCCAAACTAACAGTATCACAACATCATCTCCAATGATTTCTGTGTTACTGTAGTTTCTAATATACTGACAGCTGGGTTAATGAACACATGTTGACAGATTAGGTTGCGTGTAGGTTAGACAGTTAACTTCCGTTCCTCTCTGGAACTACTTACAGTTAAGGACACAGGTGTAGCTGCACAAACTGAATCAATTCTGTATGATTTAATCAACCTATGCAAGAATCTCTCAAGTGAGATCCAGCTTCCCAGTCAGTTCACCGCACCTGCGTGTCTCCTTTCCTCTGGAAGGAGGAATCGTTTGGAGAAGCATCAGCTCGCAATAGAGATATCGTGATTCTCAGGTGATAGTTTAGGGGTTTTGTAAACCTGATCTGTTGTTTGAACTTAAAGCCAAAACGGAATTGGAGAGAAGACCTGGCACATCGCCTGTTAGATGTGGATAGAAGTGCATGTTTAGGTACTTGGAAAAGAATGAAGGTGAGAGGTTTTAGACCTTTTCCATTCAGGTTTTTTTATTGTTTCCCTAGAAAGTAGAGTGAGACGGGAAAAGTTACCAGGGTTTTTTCCCACATCTGTCACATCTGTAATATTAATTCTGCACACAATCTGACTGAAAGCCTTGAACATAGCTGTGGTTTGTTTGCTGTTATGTGTGTATTTCATTAAATCCTGTACTCCCTGCTAACTAAATCTGTGAGTGTCTTAAATTGGTCTGTACTGACAGGAAAGAAATGGCACTTTCTCATTTAACAGAACAGCTCCCTAGATGCAGTCAACCATGTCTGTTCACCTCAGTGCAAAAGAACACCTTTTTATTACTCTGAGTTCTGCAGGGACAGCTTAGCAAGGTTTTTTATGGCTCATACATCAATGGTATTGTTAAGCAATTTTCAGTTGCAGTGCTGCACTGCAACCTCATCTTCAAATTAAGCTTCACATTAAAAATGTACAAAGTGTACCTTGTCAGTGGGTTTGCACAGCTGTAATTTAAGGTGCTGTTTAGATATCAAGATTTTTCAATAATACAGAAATGGGAAAAGGCACATTTGATCTTACATATTCCCAGACTGATTTTGCAGAGTGATGTTTTAGAGAAAAGCTGGTTTACATACTGAACAAACTTAGTATAAAATGATTCATGTACTTACAGAATCCTTTCCCTCAGTACGTTTGTTCCTTCAGAGTGGTGGCATCCAGTGAGCAGGCTATAGCTTTCGCTGCCACTGGGTAAACAAGACAACTGCATGTGCAAAATAGAATTGCTTTGTGCCTGTCTAGTAGATACCGCACTTTTCATTGTTCCTTGGTCTACATCGGTGCGTCTCTTGTAACTGGGAGGATAAATGCTGCTCCATAGTCTCTGTGATCAAAGGTAATTTCGAGAGCATGAACAGGAAGTAACACAGATTGCACATGTTCTCAGACCCTGGTTTAAAATTGTTTTAAGGTTTGAATGCTGCTGGGTTTGTGTTTTGTTTGTTTTTCCCCATAGTGTCTAATTTTACAATTTTTCTAAGTTAAATTAAAAATTGGAGTCCTGGCTGTAAGAGTCTGTTACTCGGAGCTGATGGGCATGACTGCTTTTTTCTAAGAGACACATTGAGATCACCAACTCACGATTCAAGTGGTAATTAGTGGGTGCACTGTCAGTGACTTACTATAAGAAGGTATAAACTCAAATACAGCAATTTACCTTTTCTATCTTCTGCAAGCCTGGCTATGGCATATGTATATTCTGGAAGTGTAATTTCTAGAGAGTCCCAGGAGAAAGCTTGACGGCATTATTAGCTAAAGAAACTTTACTTATGTGAGGAAGACCGTAGGAAAATGTCGTATTTGACACTGATATTAAACTAAAGGCAATTTCACACAGTCAAAGACGAGCTTTTCGTCTTCTCTTTGAATATGAATGGTAAGTCATCCCCATACTAAATTACTTCCCCCATTTGGTTGTATTCTAAACGTTGTTAGTCTCGTGCTTCTGCTTTTCTGAAAGAATAAACAAAAACAAGTTTCCCATAAGTATTTCTAAAATATTAACCTCACTTCTTGGGAGCCTAAATTCATGCTTAAATGTGTTGTTAATTAATACGTTATGTCTGATCGTGAGACTTCAGTTTATAACTTACAGGCATAGTAAAATTATCGTAGAGTCCTGTAGATTAAGAAAGGTATTTATTTCAGATATGTGAGAACAGAAAGAATGCAAAGGATTGTATTTCAGTCACAAACACAACTGATGTGTTCTTAGGGCTTTTTCAGAAGAGCATTCTCAGATTCATTTGCAGTTGATTATACTGATGAATCATATGTGAGCAAAGGGGAAATCAGAACATCAGAGCAATAAACATTTTTTTTGCTGCTCAGCTGTTTAAAGTAGTTTGACGTGTTACTGTGAAGACTGTTTAAGTAATAATTGTTGTCTGATTGTAGGTGGTAGGGGAAGAGGGAGTGATGCTGCGGGTTTAAGCATGTCTATTCTGTAACAAGGTCAATATTCTCCAATACTGAATGGTTTAAAAAGTTGTACTGGTGAGTTGAAAGTCAGTGGTATAACAGCTTGACTGGGAGGAAACCTTGGGAGTTGCGTTTGTCAAGTGGCTAGGAAAACCGTTCATGCATACCCAGTATCCAAAGCTTCATTGGCAGCCCAAACATAAAGATCTGAAAGGTCATTCTTCTTCTTGCAGTGTGATGGTTTGTTGACATATTTTGACACACTGGTACAACGCTGAAAGGTTTTGACCTTACTGCAACACTGAGGGACTTAGGGTTTGTTGAGCTATCTAATGCTTGTAGATTTTCACACATGCTGGGTTTTGCTCTGCTCCTTTTTCTCTCTCTCCTGGCTCCACTTGAATTAGTAAATTAGTCTTAAACAGAGCTGGATATAGGTAGAAGATAAAGTTTGTGATGATTTTTGCTGCCTAGGACTATAAATAGGTAAGTTATTTCCAAAACAATTCACTTTTTTAAAATTCGCCATGCCAACTTGGTAACTAGGAGCACTGAGTAAGGTAGTAGCACTGAGAATCAAAAGCAGTAGAGGTGCTGGTTTACTGACTCAGTAGTTTACTTTGAAGATGATAAAATCCTGTTTTCTCCTGCAAGATAAATAGATAGATGTGTACACTCACATACACACACACATATGCAGGCATACTCTGCACTTCATAAATGTTAGCGTTACATTTAGGTTATTTCCAACATTTGACATTAATTATTGTTATTTTTATTTAATGACACATGAACATACTGTATTCATAATGGCGTATTCATTGGAAAGATTGGTATTAATTAAGTATATATTTTTATGTGTTGTTCTCCTTAGATAGATACTATATTTAATAAAGACGTGACATTGGGATTCTCATTCTAATTTAATTCTATTACTTAAGCCTCTTTCACTGCTAGATTGTTACATTCTCAACTTAAGAAGTAGTAAGTTAAGCACTATATAGCTTTGTTTAAATTATTTTTTCCTTATATTTTTCTGTACCTCCTTAAATATTACCATGTCACAGGAGACTCATGTAGTGCAGATAGAGCATTTTCAGCTTCCATCCACATTACTGCAAGGCTTCAGCTTCAATTTTCCTGGTATTTCTCATTCAGATTAGACAAGCATCTAAGTTTATGTACGATAAGAGCTGACAGCATAGATCCTGCTTTGCTTGCCAAAGGCCTGGTTGCAGACACTCCACTATGTCAAAGAATGTCAACCCCCCACAGACCTTACCTTTCAGAATTCCTTGTAATTTTTAATTGACATTTACATCTGACATTTTCAATGTATTTCTTAGTGTTGAGTCTTTATCTACCTAGTAATAGCTCAAACCAAACCAAAGCAAAAAAGATCCCTTCCTGTAAACTATGATATCATATATTTTTTATTTAACAAGGTCAAGTTGCTGGGCTGAAACTCAAGAGTGACCAACTCCCCCTTCCTTTGTGTAATTCTATATTTGCTAGTCTAATCCATTTCAAATGACAATTGAGGAGAGTAGTAGGAGTATAAAGTGAAATTTAATTCTTAGTACTAACACAGCATATTATTACTATGCATCGTGCACAGAAAGGATACAGGTTTTCAAAGAAATTTTAATACTAATAGAGATCTTCCTTTGAATCAGTACTTGACTATTGAAAGTGGTACCTTCTTACCTATATTCATACTCCATGAACATGTAAACAGCGTAATATTGTGAATGAGGTGAAGCTGGCAAGGGTGTTATTTAGCTGCATGTTGCGGCGTGTTGTGCCTTCAGAAAACTGGAGCTTTCATGTGGTTTAAAATACTAAGAGCCTAATAAATTAGTATGAGAATAATTATCCATCTATTAGAAGTTAGACCGAAGGAGTACAGTTGATTATAAACGTCACAAAGCAAAGAAGTAGAAGCATTTTGTCACAAATAATGCTGCTTTTCTTCTAATTAGTTAATTTACATTTTACAAATTAAGGGCAAGATTCAGACAGGAGATAATCTAGTAGCATATCATAGCTTTACTGACCTGTATTTGTATATGCCAAATTTAAGTTAATTAGAAATGTAGATGCTGTTTGTTTTATCTGTCAAAAAGCTCATCTTAAAAAAAAATCTAGACACACTTTTCCCCCCAACATTTATCATCTAAATAATAGTCTTGCCAAGATGGCAGCCTCATAATAAACTCTTTTCAGTGGAGTGATGGGTAATGAAGCTTGCTTGTGAAGGCAGCGAAAAATGTTGTCTAGCCAAATGTGTGAATATGATGGCTAGAGAATCAGTGGACTTTCTCAGTCATCAATCTTTTTAGTAGCCTCTTATACATCTGAATATTTTGATAGATGATCTAATAATTGAGTTATCTATCTTTCTAACTATCAGAGTTGCATAAAAATTATTCTCACATGCTATTGAATATTATATATATTGGGCATCCAGTAAATTTTTCAAAAAAGGTCCAAGAGGTGGAGGAATTTACTTGTTTATTAAAGCAGCCTTTAATATATTAAATGATAAACTACTATATATAGAATATAAAACTATTTGTACTTATATAGGAAAAAAGTAAATAATATCAATAGCTGATTACAGAGAGGACTGACAGTAAATAAAGCATGTAAAAACATGAGACTGGTGAGGTTAGTGCACACTCCAAGAGAAATCTTTGGTATAAAATGAGCAGATTCAGTGGTGCCTGGCCACTTAATGGACAGCAATCACATTTACCCGCACTTGCACAAGTTCCTTGTGTCCAGGAAATCTTGGCTTAGGCAAAAAGAAATAACAGTGTCACTGTAGAGTCCCAAGTTACCATTCAGCCTCTGTGAGAGCAGTTTCTCGTGATTAAAGCTGAAAGGTATATATTGAAAAAATATATATTGAAAATATTTTGTTTATTCTGGGGCAATTGTAGAACAGAGATTTGTATTTCCATAGCACAGGAATCTGCTTTCCTAGGGCACTAATCTTGCATTAAAGGAGGCACTCAGGACATTTGGATCAGTTGAATTAAGCACATCATCAGGTGTGTCCTACTAGGGCTTCTGAGTAGCAAAGTAAAATGATTGTTGATGTTGGTGTATTTTTTTAAACGTTACATTTCAATCAGACATATAAATCTTGACTTTGAATTCATTTCTGCTCAAAAGATCAGGTAAAAATTATTTTAACACTAATGAAAATACTTTTACATTAAGAATATGTTTAATCCAGGTATCTTTTTTCACCTTCAGCGTTACCAGTTGATGTTCAATTACATACTATGCTATAGATGGTAAAATGTTCCTTCTTGTAAATTTTCGAAAACTGACCGGGGGGACACACTCATTTTTTTATAAAAGCACAGTTGTTCTGGATGACAGTATATTTCCAGGTTTTAGTACTTCATTTGTAGGTTTCATAACTACAGCAAGGTATAAACAAGTACGTTTTATGAATGGTTCAGTTAGCAAAGCGGCTGTTCTTTCTCTGTTTGGACCTAAGAGTGACCAGGGCACCTTCTTGAGGACATCAAACAGTTGTTCACTCATTGCCAAATTTTAATAGAAAATGTATCAGAGGGATCAGTTTTATAGTTACTATCTGCTTAAAGGAGAAAGAGGAAGATGCGTTTCAAGGAGTTGGATGTTGACATCATTTAACAAGTACTTTGAGAAAGTATCATTGGGCCTCATTGGACCTTTCCAGACAGATCTACAAATTTAACAGAGTTTTGGCTGTCTCACTGGTGGGGGTTGTGACTCTCATGCTTAGAAAGCCAGGTTCTTGATGTTTAAGAGTTCTTGTTAAATATGCGTGATTAGTTTGATAATTTTGGGGACGCATAAATCAAATACTGAAATAAGATGATTTGAGTATCAAAAAATGTAAACGCTTACAATAAAAATTTGATTCTGAAGTTCCACACTTGTCTTGCAATGTATTGCATCCCGCATAAACAGTTGGCTTTTTGTTTCAGTAATGTTTACATTGATTTTTTTTGCAATTTTAAAGTACATTAGTTTAATTTCACATAAACATAATTTAAACCTAGATCTAAGGCAGTGGAAACAAATTACAACAAAAAAAGTTAATTATTCTTTCTCATTACTTAACAACTTTTAATATAAGAAAGCTGAATATATAAATTCATAAGCAATTAACTGGAATTGATCAAAGCCAATGGTTTATTTTCTTTATTGTATGTGGCTATTCTGACCTTAGGTAAATTGGCAGTTTTTCTAGTTAGCGTTTGTAGCGTGTCTACTTCAGAACACACCAAGCTCCTAAGCATGCACAGTGTGTTATACAAACATCTATATATTTGTGTGTATAATTTTAGAATGTTTATATCTTAATTTAGGAACGAGATCTTCATTTCCTCTCCTAATCAAAATAGCAAGCATCTGTGATCCTTCTGGTTTGTCATTTGATTAGCATGTTCTCATCCATCACTAGTCTTTGATAGGAACATCAAGAAATCATGTCCTTTTGTTTTAAATGATAAATATGCCTTTGTCATGAATACTTAGAGACATTCCAAGATTTACATCTGAATTGTCAAAGTGTAACTGCACAGCTTCTCTGATGTGTGACATTATTAGTGAAATAAAGAACTTCTTAATTTTTCATGAATAGCCCTTAAATATTGACATTACAAGGGTGGTTTAGCTGTGATGCTGAAAAATTTTGTCCTTCATCCGCTGTTTTTCTACGAGTTATTGTTTATCAACAAGAGACAATCAACAGCACGAGAGCCTCTGTGGACGTTCCTATTTGCATGGACCATGCCTGTCTCTTCAGGTTTCATTATTTAGGTCTGACGTTTAGTTAGCTCTTATCAAAACTAATGCCATCTGAAGTACCAGGCTTCCGGTGGTCACACAACCAACAGGAAAATTTCTTCAGCCTGACTAGTATTATTAAAGACAATATCTCTTTAAACTTGAGCTTTGTTTCAATGTCTAGATCAATTACATCTTGTAAATGTATTTCTGTGGATGTTTCACTGCTTCTTTCCACAGATGACATACGACTCAATTAAATTATATTCTCCACATTTTTACATTTAAAAAGGAATGAAAATGCAGGTGTTTAGACTGAAGCTTTGCTACTGTTCTTACCATGTCTTGATGCTACTAAGGCAGGAAGAACTACTGTGTTGCGGGCTTCTCGTTGTTGGAATAGTACAGTAAATTAAGAACATTTTTGAAGGCAAACACCTACGTGGGTTTTTATCAACTATTTTATCAGCTACTTGTAGTAAAAAATGAATGTGTCATGCAAATATGTAACTGCAGAAAGCAGGCGTTTCTTGAAATCTTTGGGTTTGCTTTTACATGATAAAACATTATTTCCTGTAATTTTTTTCTTGCTGTTGTTCTGAGTTTGTCCTGCTTAAATTCATTTTATCTTCTAAGCGCTGTAAAACTGAATCTTTGAAATTTACTATTTCAAGATATGGCCATTTGTAATCTTTGACATTTACAAAATAGTTCCTGAAGGAATTTAGCAAGAGATCTCACAAAGTGATTTAAGGGCCCATGACCGTGATTATAATTGCAGTGTTTTCTAATATCATGTATATAATACACTACAATATTTTGGGGTTTTTCAGCTTTTTATTGTTCTTTACCTCAGAGACTTTGACCAAAACATTTTTTGTGTAATCGAGTTGATTTGATCCCAAATTTATTACAAGTCATGTGAAATTGATAACGTTATTTATATCTCTTTATTTGGAATGTACTATTTACTTGATTTTTAAACAATGGGAAGTATGTATCAGGCTCTCTGCAAAAGACTAATTTGGAAAGTAAGTTCTCCTTTGTTTGTTTCAAAAGAAGAAATAACTTGCGTCCTTTGCAGCAGAGCCCCATAAATTGAGATTTTCTGGCATAGGAAGGATACATGTGAGTTTTTGAGACACTGGAGCTGTAACCCAACTTGAAGACGACAATGATGGCAGTGAGCTTCTGTCCAGAGTTAATCAGCTGCAGAATTTGTAAACTGCGGATGTGTCAAAGTTGAAAATGTTAGCACTCTCACAGAAGCTTGAAAAGGTTAGACCTGATAAAAGCCATCAGCAGTTAAAGAAAGTGATTTATGGGAATGTAACGACACAAAATGCCTCATTTATCACTCATATATAGATAGGTTAAGGTTTCTGTGTCATACTTTAAAAATTTGACCGCTTAGAATTGTCAAAATAGGTACTTAATTGTCCATCATACATTTCAGTTCAAATTTCCTTTGCTTGAATTTCAGTGATATTACTGTTTTGCTTCTCATATGGTTCTTTTTAAAGCCATTCATATTTCATATTTATTTCATGTTTGCTTCAAATGGTATGCTCAGTGCTCTGTTAGAACTTTTATTAGGTAAAGCTGTTGATTTGAGTGCTATCCAAATCTTCTGTTGATTTACAATTTAATTCAGCCTAACTGTAAGGAAAACAACTGAAGGTTTCATTTTCTTTTCTTTTTATACCACTAATTCTCATCAAGAGTTTACAGCTTTCTAATTCAGTCCTTACATTTCCTCTCTAAACTGAAATATGAGATTTAAAAGTGAGATCCATCAATTGGTTTCCAGTTCCAGTCACTTAAGTTACTGTTTATCCCCATACAAATTAAATTTAATCCAAAACTACCAGTACAGTTAAATGATCCTAGAACAAAATAAAAATGTTAGGAAAAATGCACAATAGTACATTCTCCTTTTACTGGATTAATCTGAGGATAACAGCAAGCAAATCCCATAGATCTGAGACTGACTGATGGGTTCTTTTTTAACTCTCCTCAGTTTCATCACAATGCTAAAAAAAAAGTAAATGGGTAAATCTTCATTAGGGTATTTATCTTTTAAAATGTAGTTGTGAAATAAAGCAGCTACTCTAAAGACTTTGCATAAATACTAAAATACAGGTTCAGCTGTGAAAAGAAAAACTGTGATAATGAAGTTTGTGAGGATTTCTCTTTCTTTAGCTACTTATGTAATTTCATCGTCTTACTTTTTTAATTGATACAGAAAAACCTGAACAGACTAATTTTAATTTTAATATCAAAAAAACTTACCTTTTTGTTAGCTTTCACAATTTATGGCCCCAGTTGTATAGCATTCTGTTTGTTCAGCGATGACCTTCCAGGTTCGATTTAAAAAGAAGTCAGAAGCATTTGTCATGTCTGCTCGATCTTGTCCAGAGGTACCTATTGTAATTATAAAGGACTAATAAGGTTGTTTATAATATAACAGTCTGACAACTCTAAAAAATCCTCTGGAAAGCAACTTTTTATGTGTGTCTGTGTGTGTGTGTGTGTGTGTGTGTGTCTATCTGAAGGAAAAATAATCTGTAATCTTCTCACTGTATGTTGCACTGTGTCTTTTCAACATTTGATTGAGAAAGCGTAAAGAACTTATATCTCAAAAAACCTAAGATAGTTTGAAAAGATACGCTGTATGATTTGCTCATTAGTAATGCCTTTTGGAAATACTCAATAGTAATGTGGCTATAGTACAGTTGCACCTTGTATTTAATTGGTGTATGTAGAAGTAATGATGATGTACTTAGAAACATTGAATTCCTTTCGCAGTGTAAAAAACAAACAAAACACCCATTAACATGTCTGTTGCAAAAATGTGTGATGCATTAATATAGCGAGCTCTGTTTCTTAAAAAAAAATTCCAAATTAAGAAAACCTTGTTGTTTATTCTGTTATAAGCATTATTAAAGTACTGCTGTAAGTAGGTGTTATTCTAGTGGTATTTTACATTATATGTCAGTTTTTTACAAATGCCTTATGATCTTTTTTCCCTTCATGTCTTTGTCTTGCTTCTTCCCTGCTCTTTCCTCCCCCATATCAGCATCGTCCAGCAATACCATATGCGTGTATATAAGGTATATACTTATGCATTTATATAAGGTAAACAAAAACATAGAAAACCAATGGAATTTGAATGCTTGACAGAAATGTTTACCTCCACGTAGGGTATGTAACAACACTGTGGTATGATCAGGCTACAATGCATCACTTAAATACCCTCAGACAGCAAAAGCAAAATCTTGATAATTCAGTAATCTCATCATGTGATTTCAAAAAGGTTTTTTTCATATCTACAATTGAGACAAATAGATGTTGTATGTATTTATGGTTGTTAAACTCAAAATTGTCTCATTTCATTAATTTTTAACGTTGTGCTCTCTTAATGACTATGAAGAAATGTATTAAAATGCCTTAATTATAGGGCTAGAGGAAGAGAAAGCACAAGTCTTTTTAGCATATGATCTTTCAATTGTTCACTAAAGGATAAAGAGGGCATTCAAGCGTGGTTTAGATAACTGTCAGCAATAATAAAATGCAAGGTAGTTTGTAGAGCCTTTAAAGACCTTTCGGGAAATAGATTTAATTAAAAAACAATAAAATGGACTTTTCATTTCAAAGAAATCCAAAATGTTATAAAATTTCAGGATGTTACTGTATCGAGAGTAATCCACGTTTCTAAGGATGAGGAAAAATAGCTGTGGAAATATTCTGCCGTCCACAGAGCAGTGATAGCTCTATCTTGTGTGTATGGATGTACGTCCTTCAGCTTCTAACACACAGGCTGCGGATAGCATAGTAGAGCATATTTCAGTTTTTCTTAACTGAGTGCTTTGACATGTATTGAGTTTTTTAGTCTGTTGTGCTTCTAAAAGGGGTTGGGGTTTTTTTAAAATATAGGGTGAACACTTAACTTCTTAAGGTAAAACTGTTATCACAGTTATCCACAGAACAATATAACGAACGTATTGGCAGAAGTCAGTAAGCTCCTATTCATCAGAGGTGCCTGTGTTATATATGTGAAAATATATTTCTAATTTCTCCTTTTTTCTTCTCATATAATTAAAAATTGAATTTTCTATTAATGATTTGGCTCTGTGGTGTTTTGAAAAGTTTAGTTAAGCACTTGTTCTGCACTATTGAGTTATACCCCTTCTGGCAAACTAGGAGCAACTTAACTTGTATGTGATAGTGGTTTATAAACAACATTTGGTAGTCGGTCTTTTTTGATTACTTTTGCTCCCTTGCTTGGCCTTGTGCTTTCCTGAGGAAGTTCTCGTAAGTTGTTTTCTCTCACGCTGGTGCACACGCATCAGTAGCATTGACCAATTGGTTTTTCGTAGCCGAGTGCTAAATGAAACTGCGTGCAAGCTGTCTTTGTGTAGCAAAGGGTTTTATGGATGAATCAACTTCACCAAAATGTATTTTCAGCAAATGCTAAAAGTCTTATCAGTTTTGTAGTTGTAACTGCCGGCCCAAGTACATTACAAAACGCATTCATAATGAAAATATTACTTCAATATTTAGGGTCTTGCTACATCCTCGAGTAAATTAATTTTGGATTGTTAATTCATGTCAGTTCACTTTGTCACTGACTGATCATAGAAAAGGAAAATCATCCCTGATTCCGGATTTCATGATTTCTCTTTTAAGAGCAATAAAGGTTTGTTTTCTGCTTGCACACATCCCTTAGACCTGGAGCTCAAATGAATAACACAGCCCCATACACTGGAAAATGACCATGTGAGAAAGATAGCTAAGATACTGCTGAAAGTGTACAAATGTGTGGCACTGTTCTACATAAAAATACCTCGCCATTTCCTTCATCGCTGGGCTGCCTGCGGCTTGAGAACTCAAAACTACAGCAGGCGCATGCATGCTTAGCTTTCACAACTTTTCTGTATGTGGTGTGCATGGATTTGAGAAGGGAGCACCTCATGTCATGCTGTCATCAGACTCCTTCCTGTTTTTAACTGGTTGTGTTCCTTTCTTCCCAGTCAGCCCTCCTGATGTGGTAGGGCTATTAGGTGTGATGATGTTTCTGGAGAATATACTCTATAATCTGCTATTCTCCACTCTGCAGCTGATGGGCTCCCACAGAACTGCTAGTTTTGACCTCTCCTCCTGGGCTTCAGTAGAAGTTCAATGGAAGTTTGTCAAATGTTGCATCTGCTTGCTTTCCCTTTCTACTAGTGATTGATTTTCCTCTCACTGAAGTTTTGTGCAGTTGGGTTTTTATGATTTTGTTGCCACATGTTGTATCAGAGATGACTGGTTTTCAGTAAACTGTAAACTTTGGTAATCACACGAAGCTCTGGGGCTCCCACAGAAATGCTAGTTTTGACCTCTCCTCCTGGGCTTCAGTAGAAGTTCAATGGAAGTTTGTCAAATGTTGCATCTGCTTGCTTTCCCTTTCTACTAGTGATTGATTTTCCTCTCACTGAAGTTTTGTGCAGTTGGGTTTTTATGATTTTGTTGCCACATGTTGTATCAGAGATGACTGGTTTTCAGTAGTGACTTCTGTAAACTTTGGTAATCACACGAAGCTCTGGCTGAGCAGAAGTTACTACCATATAGTATGTTAATTTTGGCATGGTAATTTTTACTTTTTCATGTGTAGTTTTTTAAATGTTATTTTCTTTTGTTAAAGATCAAATTTCCGAGATCTAAAGACCTCCCCTTACTGATGATAATAGTAGAAATTTTGTATCACTACTTCAAAATGCAACATCTGAGAGAAATGTGCATTATGAGGGGGCTCAAAGCTTAATCTTCTTGTAGAGCAGACTCTATCTCTTTTCATGTTTGCCCAATAGGTAGCACATCTAGCCTCAATAGAAGCTGAGAGTTTCATGATGCAAATAATAAGACAGTCAAGATAGAATAATGGTCTTCATTTACACTGTTATGTGTTATGATTCTTAGTAACTGATTCTCCTGCACTTGCCTCTGGACAATGGAAAGGTTAGCTATAACGGCTATAAATTCAGCTTTGAATCTCCGCTCCATCACTGATCTCTTTTGTACTACCAAGCAAATTACTTGTTGCTTCTCTATTTAAATTCACTACTTGTAAAAACCTGGTATTGCATCGAAATATTGAAAGGGCAAACATAAAATTGATAAGGTATTTTCTTAAAACTCGGGATAAAAGCTGCTACAGATACAGATGTATGAATATGCTCTGTTATGAAAAATACCTATTCTTGTAGTAAAAGTGTTAACCTAAGCACAGATCTACTCGTAACTTTAATTTTCTTATTACCATTTATGGTGTGTCTGGGAAGAGGAAAAGAATCCAAGAGGACTGTCTGTGTTTTGGCATAAAACATTATGAAAACAACATAAAGTTCCAGATGTTTTTTGGCTTGTGTCAAGGAGATAAAGGATAGGATTCTAGGAAAAATACAAATCATGTCAAACTACCACTCAAATCATGCTTCTCTGCAAAATGTCCAGGGGAGAACAAGTTCAGAGAGAACAGTCTGTGTTCTCACTTTTATGGAAAAGACTTTCCCAGTTGTAAAAGCACACCGTACTGTCTTTTGCATCCTGTGCTTTTCTGCCCCTTCACTGTAAAATCATCATGTGGAGCTCTGAAAATTAATACCCTTGCTTGTAGATTTTTTTTTAATTTAATTTCCACAAGACCAATAGGATGTAATAGCACTAAGACCCTTACCTGCTCAGCCTCTGCCCTCTCCCTGGCTTGACCAGTCCACAAAATTAGGCCAGACCTATGGATTATGGCAGGAGAAGCCCCTTCATTAGAAAATATCGGGGAAACATCTGTGTTATAACATAGATCTTATCACAGAAAATATATATATGTCTGTATATAAGTGTATGTATGTATGGCCAAATTACGTAAAGTAACTAAAATCTGAACTTTAAACAGTACTTTAATGTTATCATGGTCCTTTTTATGCATATTAGTAAAGTAATAGTTTAAAATTGTGCCTTGCTGTTGATATAAATATTTCTCTATGCCCTGATTTTGCCATGATACACGAGTGAATGTGTCTGAACCAAAACTAGTAGAAAAATTGAACTTTTTAAAAACAGAGAGATATATTAATATATTAAAATTCTTTAGCTAATTACAGATAGGATGAAAAAAAAAGCTGTTAACATCACGGAGTATTGTTTTACCTTTGGAGAAATACACTGTGCTGCGTGAGTCTTTTCTATGACATGAGGGAATTTGTGCAGAACATTCCTCTCAGTAGCTCACACTGTATGTTTTAGAGTATTAATTACCTAGTCAGATCTTATTAGAGCCCATTGAGTTTTGCATAATTAAAACTGTAGCAACAGCTAAATGGTATGAGATGTGGAATGCAGATTCTGTGCTTTGCCAAATGTTCTTCTCCAGGGTTTCAAAGAAGGAGGGAGGAAGTGGGAGAAACTTAAAGTCAAGTCTGACACTTAAATAAATTTGCCATAGATGCATATTTACCTCTGTATAAAATACAAAATTTAAGCAGAATAGATTTTTATGCTATATTGTTCTTGTGCGGCAGCAATAATGTTATGTGTAGAGTTTCTGAAGTAGTTATTAATTTTAAAATGCCAAGCTGTAGCATTGCAGTAATGGATAACTACAGACTGGTTTCTGTACACCTGCAAGTTAAACACTTTAGATGCAGCGAGAGAAAGGTTGTTTACTGTTTAAATACTCTCAAGAGCATATAACTGAAAAAAATTGTCATTGCATTTCACATGGCCATTGTGTGTATACAGTAAATATACATTTTACATTGAATCATTCTGTCAAGCAGAGGTCTAGTTGTGTTTGAAGGCGGTGGAAAAACTTGCGCTGTCTCAGCGCAGATAAGAATAGAGCAGCCATCAGTACTGGTTTTGACCAGTGTGATGATTTGGTCCTTCATGTAAAGGGATTAGATAGAGCATAAGATCCATGATTGTGCTGAGAGAGACAGTAACTTGCAGCAAATCCAGTGAAGGACCACAGAGATGATGAAGGGTTTGCAGTATCTTTAATGTGGAAGAGGCCGAGAGAGTTGGAGCTCTCTGGAGGTCTCTGTCTCTGGAGAGAGCCTGGAGTTGAGCCTCGAGACGAGCAGGGTCAGCAGGGATCTTACCAATGTACGTAACTACCTGATGGGAGGGGGTAAACAATATGAATCCCCGCTTCTCTCACTGGTTCCCAGTGAGGGGACAAGAAGCAATGGACACACACTGAAATATGAAAACTCTGTTGAAACATAAGAAAAATCTTTTCTATAGTGAGAGCTGTCGAACCCTGGAGCAGGCTGTCCAGGGAGGCTGTGAAGTCTCCATCCTTTGAGCTATTCAAAACCCAACTAGACCAAGCCATGAGCAACCATCTCCCATTCACCCTGCTTTGAGCAGGACTAGGGAGCCTTTAGAGGTCCCTTTTTATCTCAACTATTCAGTGCTTCTGTGTGATTTTATTAATCATCTTCTTAATCTGTATTATTTTTTTAAAAAAAAGTCAGAGGAAGTGAGGTTTAATACATGCGAGCAAGGGAAGTCTGAAGAGCTTTAGTCCAGTAGAATGTGCTGCTATAATATTTAATGCCAGGTTTCCTAGATTAGGAAATCCTTTCTTCAATTTTCAGGCAGAACAAATCGAGGAAAAAGTTTTATCTGCCTGTTAATGTTTTTCTGAAAACTAATGATGTGCTAAGCATTGATATAATATCAAAAACTAAATTAATGGCTTTGACAGTAAGAAAATAATGAAGGACTAATGAAAGGATAGTACTAAGAGGGAGGTTTCATAAATCCTGTTGGTCTGAGTTTGAGGATCAGTTCACAGAAGAGTACACAAATGTAGACATACAGAGTTAGCAGTAACTGCCGACAGATCCTAGTATGTTAAAGGTTGTAATCTTTTGAAAGAAGTTGGTTGGCTTTCCTGCTGGCCCTCCTATCAACTTTAACCTCCAACCTTCTCCGGCATGTATCACTACAAATAAAACTGCTGAGCTTTGACAAGAGGATATAAAGTCACTAGGCCATCGCACAGAGATCTCTACATGATTTTCTTTAACCTTAAGCTTAAACGAACACCGCTTTAAGTCAGGGTTCTTAATAAGAAGTCATAAACACTCACTCACATCGCTTTAGTTTTAATAATTACTGTTTTAACAGAGAAGAGAAGAAGTATACACAGTAAATTATGTTTGACAACTGAAATTTGGTGGTTTTGTTTTTGGTTGTCTTTGACCATTACGTGAATTGCTGTTCTTCATTTTAATGTATACTTTTTCATGCAAGCGGCATATGATATTGATATAAACATGGCATTTGTATACAGTATTATAAATGAATTTTTAGCTCTTGATTAAGGCAAACCAGATGGCAAAAACAACTTACACGTTTATATTTACCAATGTCAGGATAATAATCTTTAAATCTGTAGTCACCTATGATGATTACGGCTTTTCTTTGTCTATAATTTTTCATGTGCTTTACAAAATACCTTTTAACTATCTAGGAACTTTGCAGGCCATGCTTCCTAAAAGTTTTCCTTTACTATTCCGCTCCTGAAAGCTGCCTGTATAGCATCTCCGTTTTGCGGGGAGCGGCCATCCACAGTGTTAACACTTGCAGAGTCCCTGTTCTTATCAGCAACTCATCTCTGAGCACAGGCTGTACCTTACTGAAGCTGTATGACAATCCTAAAATTATATTTCTTCCCAGTTCAAAGCCATGCCAGTTTAAAATTAGGTTTTTTTGCAGCCTGTTATTTCCATGACAAATTTTGTGGTGGTGTATAATAATTCTCTTCAAGCTTTTTGTTGCTCTTAGGTTGTCATCTTTTACACTCACCCATCTTTTTTTGCGGAGTGATTACTTTAGGTGCTGTATAAGCAATCTCTTCTTTTTGAAGTCCTTCCTTGCCGTGCCCGAGTTCTGTTCCGTGTAGGAGCCACTCATGTCTTCATCTCCCAACAGACTGTACTTTTTGTCCAAGTCCACTTTCAATGATTACCACTCTTTATTTGATCATTTACATAGATCTTCTGTTCTGAGTTTCTGTGGCTTTTTCGGCTTTCTTCTTAAGCATAACTACCAGATACTAAGGAGCACTTTTTTTTGTGTCTCAATAGGCCACACATCCAGTCGTTCTGCTGATTCCACTTTGCTAAAATGTTTTAATTGGCTTTCATTTGTTTTTATTAAATATAAGCTTATTGCATAAATGCTTTCCTGTTGTAGATGTAATCTGATATTGTCTGTATCTGGGCCTGTGTTTTCCATCTGTGCTTGTACTATATCTAAGTGGTCTATGGAAAGTAGTTAAGGAAAACAAGTATGTCAGTTTATATTCATTTATGTGTGTGTGTATATATATATGAGAACTGCTAGGCATTTAGGAGTTGTAAGAGACAAACACTGGTGCTGGTGGAAGGCATAGCAGACTTCCCATAGCTTTCTGGTGCTCCCTGTATTCTGGGAAACGGTGGATTTGCTGCTTGTCAAATCGTACAGTATGTAAATTTTGGACTATGGATATTCCTGGACGATTAAATGCTGACCGAAGGGGGATAAGGGGAGGCCTTTGAAAAGTTAAATGTAGTTTAGTTGTTTGTTTCTCCCAGCAGGACCTTAGGCTGCATGATATAATATCATAGCAAGAGGAGTATAATTTAGCTAAAAAAGTGTGGTGAGAGAATTTGGTCACTCCATGCCTTTCACCCTGTGAGAATCTGTACAGCCCTGACTTTGAGTATAAAGAGAGTACTAATCATCAGGTGATACTACTTCTATTTTCCTCTGCAAATGAGAACAATCAGTGTGATATCAGTCTGTGTTCCTTCATGATTCCCCATAGCATTTAACCCCCACCGTCTTCAAAAAGTGGGCAGGAAGCCAACTAGAAAGGTACACGTGACTTCCTCCTGAGGAGACAGGTAAGATGAGTTAGCAATTGAGTTAAAGTATTGTTACAATAAAGCAAAAACTGTTGACTTTCTAAGTTTCTTTCCTCTGAGTCCACCTGTATTATGTTTGAAGACTATAATGTAATGCACCAGCCAACCCAGAGTATAAAAAAAAAATAGCTTTGGGATATTAAAGGTTTAGCTGGTGGTAGCAGAGATGTGTTTTATGTAAACACTATCAACTACCACACTGCTTATCAAAACAAGTGGGAAAATGTTTTCTGCTTTTGAAAGGTACAGGATGGTCGTAACAGACAGGGGCACCAACATCTGTCCTGGCACTATGAGAGGATTACCCGCTGTATTAAGCTGTTACACTTACTCACTGGAAGCTGCTGTCTGGACGCTTTCAGTGTAAGAACGTGTTTGCGGTGGAAAAATTACTATAATCTCAACATACTCAGTTAAGGCTTCAGTATCATCCTCAAGTAACAATGTGTGTAGAAGTGGCCGAACTGAAATACGAGTATAAAGTTATTAATTGAGGAGTGATTAAGATAGCATGTGAGATCCATAGATGTTCAGAGAGCTTTGTAATGGGTACAATAGCAATGATTAGAAGAAGGAATGCTGATCCCTTCATGCATGAAATAGTTTATCCCACTATGGAGCCCAGGAAACTAATAAAGCTTCTGTGGACCAAAGCCATAGAGGCTTATTTTGACCAGATTAAGACATTTTCTAGAATGCTTGCCTTTTTTTTTTCTTTTTGTTTTGAATGACTTAGGGAGCAGTTACATCAGAAAAGGCGAGTAGTAAAGAGAATCATTTTAGAGTTACTCTTATCACAGTAGATCAATGATTATCCTTGCCTTTTCAAAAAATGCGAATTTTAACTATGTTTAAAAATAGGAAATGGTTAAATTAACTTTTTTCATTTTTTACAATTAATTTTAGTGACTCTGCCTGTGATTCAGGTAATACAAACATAAATTTAATCTGATACTGATTAGAAACCTGGAAATAGATCAGCAGAACGTAATGCAGCTATTGCACATATGTCTTAATAATGTCTGTAAATGTTCCCACATGAAACACACACGAGGGTTACAAGGAATATTATTTTTCAATATGTTTGTACCATTTCGATCTACTCTTTTCTAGAAATACTTTTCTGTATTTCTCTATCAAAGGAGTTTTTAAGGAAAGTAAATGCTGTAAATACACCTTGGGACAGTAGACAATCTGTAAACACTTCTCACATTTCTTGTGTGTATGCTATGTGTTTTTTCTTTGAAACTATAGTTACCAAAAAATCACTGTAAAACTCATTATAAGTTGTTTGCATCAGAATAAAAAATGTAACACGCTGTATAATTGAGAACTGTAGCATTGACTTGCTGGTATTTCCATTGAATGTGAATACCAAGTTGAATGATCAGTTTTTAATACGGAGGTAGCATTTGTTTTAACCTTTTAATACAGAAATCCTGAATACCAGTGACACATAATTGCCTTCTCCCAGAAGAACGGGAAATCTGCCGACAAACTGAAAACTTGAAATAAAACTTCAGTGGGAGCTAAAGGTCCAAATTTCTGATCCACGTCCCAAAATTAGTAAAGAAAAGGTACTTTTCAATGGCAATAAAGAAGTTTGAGAAGAAAGTGGAATAGGAATGGACTTTACTGCTTCCTCTCCTGTATATTACAATTCTAAGGAAATCTGTCTGCTAAAATTTAATATGATCCAGTATTCATTATCTATCTAAGTTTTCATAGGATTTAACTGAACTTCATCCCAAGTACTGAGTCATTTTGTGAGATAAGGTGATGTCATATCTGCCATTTTCATGGAAGAAAATGCAGACAACAGTTCTGCTACCTTTGGCAGGTGTAGCCAATCTTTTTACCTTTTGCACCATACAAAAATTAAATTTCAGCCTTTCAGCATAGATGTTACCAATTAAATTCTGATTAAATAGACGTTCAAACATGTTATCCCTGCCTAGCAATGAATTACTCTATTAAGTTACACATTAAAAACATATAAGCATTGTTTTGGCTTAAATTATTTTACACAAACAATTATCACATATTAGCATTCATGTATCAATAAGTACTTATATTCATTGTCTCCTTAATTCAAAATTAGAAAGCCTTTTGCAGCTCTTGAGGCAAAGAAAGAAAGCACAGAATTAGGAGAGGAAAAAAAAGAAAACCACAAAACTCCACCTCCAACTATGATCCTTAGTCCCAGGTAATTTAGTTTCTTAAAGACCAAGTCTGCAGAGAAATAAACAGAAATAATTATGAAGAGAAGAAAGCCTTCATAACATGATTTAAAAAAAAAAATCCTTTTTCTAGTGGTGTTTAACAGTGACTTTTGAAATACAGGACTTCTAATTTAGTTTTACACGATATATAATTAAACTATGGAACTCACAGTGATTGTGGTATTGACTGTCAAAGTTTACGAAAAACATCAAGAGTATTCGAACATAATTTTATACATATTTATAACAAAATAAGATCGTTTGCTCTTACACAAGATGAGATACAAATACTTATACGATATAAAAGACTTGTCAAAGAAATCTGTAAGTGCCTTGAATTAAAATTGAAAAGATACCTGAGAGATTGTATTTTGGGATTCTTTTTATATGTTTTGTTGTTGCTGTTGTTTTTGAAGCAGAGTAGTTGCTATCCAGAATGAAAGACAAAATTTGGAACAGTTACTTTGGTATTTTGTATCATGATTCTTCAGTTTGACGATATAGTAGTTTTTATTATGTGAATATGCTTGTTAAAAATACATTGTGTTGTTCCTCTAAGCAGTATGAATTAAGAGGAGAATCTTAACCTTGCTTTTATGTTTTGTGCTTGGCGATGTTCTGTTAGTGTGTGAAGTGGCATTGGAATGAACTGTTTCCCTGCTCTGTCACACATCATCTTAGTTAGCATTTACCACGTGTGTTGAGACTACACCTAGAAATCCTAATAATGTGCTGGAATTGCTGTAGAACAGAACAAGAGATACTTTATCGTACAGAGTAGTATGTTCAAGACAAGAGTCAACATTTACAGCGCAGTGCAAAGAGGCAATAAGATAATACTGGTCAGCATGATGTTCACTGATCTGAGTACATACACAGCCTGCTAAATTTTCTACGTGTTTTGACAGATGAGAGATTTGGAGGAAAGTCACAGATTGCTTTTGCTAAGGTTTTTTGAGAATTATTTCTAACCTTGAGATGCAATTGGGTATAAAGGTGCTTTGCCAGTTTAGTGTGGGATTTGACAGTTTGTTAGTGGATGGAGAGAGATGATAGAACTGTGAAAGGCAGATATGTCTTCCTCTGTAATGGGTCTTCCACTTTCCAGGCACAAAGAGAGAAATTACATACTTAAATAGTCACACCATTTTTTTGCAGAATTATTGTGGATGGAGATGAACAGAGCAGACTGCTCTGGTGAAGTTCATAGAAGGGTGTTTTGCTGCAATACAGAGGAGAAATGAGCACTTTTAAGGGCATTTCATCTGTGTAAATGAAATGAGAAAGTAGGAAATAAAGATACCCTGAAGAATAAATTAGCCGGAGTTGGAAATGGCAGATATGGGGAGCTCCAGAGAGAACTCCAGGTTGAGACTGGTGTGAGGGCTATAGGTGTTTTTAATAAACGAGATGATCATGTTGACTGTAGTGATTAAGGAAGAAGAGTAAAAAGAATAAAGTGTGAAAAGCTCTGTTTAGCTGTGTTGGTAATTGTCTAGTAATGAAATACATAGAATAAATTGTCAGGGTACAGTCATTGTCCTTAGTTTGAACTTCGTGAGACGTAGCTGGGGGAAAGTAGATCTCATCTGTCATCTCATATGTTATTGACTTGTGCACCATGAAAGGGGGAGGACCCAAGTGTGACTTTGAGAGTTCCATTATGATTCTATGTCCCTATGTCCTTGATATACCTTTACCAACAATGAAGTTTCCACCATTTTGGTGTCTGAATGCACGCTGCGTGTTCATAGTGAGTTAACTCCTGGAAGATCTGGGACCCACATCCCAGGAGGGGTGCTTCAGCAGAGACACCTTGTCAAGCACTCTTGTGGTGTTCTCAAGTTCACGTCGCAAGGTTCTATCCATAAACATAACGCAAATCCGCATTTAAGAAGACCTATTGCAACACTGAGTCAGTAAGACATGTACTCACTGAGGTTGCACTTAAGTTAGAGTTTCTGAGTAAGATTCTCCTACCGAAGATTGAGAAAGGCTAAGCTCAAAGTCCATGGGAAATCCCATGGAAAGGTGTAGAAGAGTTCTTGGAAATCCCCTGTAAGACATGCAAGTCTAAAATAAAACTGTCAGATCTCAGCAGGAGGCCCTCTTTCTGACTGAAGCCTTTCAGAAGCCGTGGGGCCCCCAATTGTACCTGCAGAACCGGCCTCAAGCAGTGTGTCAAGTCCAGAAGAGGTTCGCATGTGCTTCTGCTTCCATTACAATTCATACTGGCTTTTTAATTGAAGTCATTGACATTTGGTGGTTTGGATGTGTGGAAAAACCAATCAGGTATCAGCTGACAAAAATAATTGAACCGCTTCCCTTTCTTAACGAGATAGTTTAATGTTGTAGGTGTTTGTTAGTTTGGACAAACTCTTCGGTTGTGTATCCAAACTGACTGAGGTACCATCCTGAACTGCAGCGTGGTGGTTAATACATTTGTAAGCCTGGAGGTTATGCTGGACATAGAAGATGCAAGAGTAGCAAGGGAAATGTTTTACCAGAACCACACGACTATAGGCAGAATTGGAAGGTAATTATCTTCTCCATATGAGAGGTCTGGTCTGCAGGTAACAAATTTTTGTGTTTACCATCCTCCGTTACAAGTATTGGTCTTGTTCTCTTCCCCATCCCCACAATGGTGGTATCAGAAGGTTTATGTTGATAGGGAAACACTAATGCTGCCATTTGAGAGGGTTCTGGGGGTTCTGTTTTTATCCAAGTGGCTTCGATCTAAATCATGAGAGTGAGGCTCTGCAGTATTTCAGAAAATAGCTAAAAAAACAATCACATTACTCCTACTACTTGATCCCCTTGGTTTTCTGCATTCATAACAAAGACTGCCCGAAGCTTAGAACTCATCGACTTCTCGAGTGCGCCTTTCTACATATGGAGACAATTCTTCTGGTACCACAGTGCGCTCACCTGAATTCCGATGCTGGCAGGTCAGTAGTTAGTGTATGATGTTTCAGGGCAATGCAAATTCCGTTGACCTCGTCAAATTCTGTGTAAGAACATGTCAGGCATAGTCTCAGAGAGAATTAGTTACAGGTTTTCATTGTTGCCTCAACAAAAGACGCATGATGCCTTTGTTTGTCCTTACTAGCCCACTCAGGTCTGTATGGTTTCTCAGTTCTGTTAGAGTTTTTGATAGAATTTTTTAACAATAGGACACTAACATCTCAATATTTTCAACTCTAACACTTTAATGTTGCTACTTGGTAAGAAGTTCTATTAACTCGTTTTTCAGGTCAAGAACATACTTAAAATGTTTTTTAAAATGTATGAGTTGGCTCTACCATGTAAACTGATCGCTCTAGTTTTTCTTCTGGAGTTTTTAAAACTAGTTTGGAGCTTTTAACTATGTATATATCCTTAATGTACTTTAGAGCTTCACTTCTTAGATTTCTTTTTCTAAATACATAAAATGGGGGAAAAGTTAATCACTTTTTAAGAGAAAAAAATGCCTTCTGATTTTATGATAAGTTTCAGCTGGACATGACATACTCTGAAAAATTAATGCTGTTAATAAACTGGAAGAGCTAAATAACCTGCAAAAATGCTTAGAGACCAGCGTTCTTAAATACAAAGGTAGAACATCGGAAATGTGTTGTGTGAGTAATGAAAATGAAATAACGACAAAATTGGGGACAGACGAGGAGGAGGAGGAAAAGGGAAGTATTGGGGTAGTGAATATAAGCATTCCTGTTTCTGTTGTCAACATGTACATAAACCAATCCTATTACAAAACTTGGCGTGAATTATGTGTGTGTTGTTGAGAGCATAGTCAGTCTTTTTCATTTCAGTGTAATCGACTTCTGTGATCTGTACATACGGAGATATTTTTTCAGCAGTTGCTGCTCCCTTCATGCTTTGAGGTGATGCTTTCCAAAGTCCAAGTTTAAGCCTTGTTTATTTAAAGTCGAAGAGCAGTACTACTGTTAATATTTCATTTTAATGTGGAAGAAAAAACACAGTTTTCACATGAAAAACATTTTTTTCTCCACTTTCAAAGTAAAATATTAATAGAACAAAGACAGACCTAACTTTGGCTTGCCCTGCCGCCTGTGCAGGGTGCTGGGGTAGAACAATAAATAGTATGGAAAATGACAATTTTTATATCATTCTTGAGGTGAAATCATTGCTTTGCTGGAGACAATGAGTACTTGGCCCCTGACTGCATTGGGCTGTGATTTCAGTTCCATGTGTCTGTGGCTCCTAATGTAATCTTCCCTCCTTCGAGACAGTTTGTTTGCCAGGCTTGGCTTCAGAAGTACAGAACGTTGTACTTTAGAGATGGTTAGAAGTCTAGTAATTGAGAATTTCACAAGAAAACTTTTAACACAAAATTCTGAAAGTGTCATAGGTGGCTGACAACATGTGTGTGTACTCTGGGATTGGCTGTTCGTCATGGTCAGGGCTTTATATTACAGATTAATGTAACCTGGTGATCTTGTGTTGCATAAGCAAATTCTAAACTTTGTTTTAAAAGTTTTAAAAGAACTATTTCATTTGGAGATAACACTGTCTTGTAAACCAGCTGACACAATATGGTTTCACGAATCCAAATTTTGGTGACATTGAAACTGAAGGAATCATCAGGACCTGAAGGAACGTTATGTCAATCACTTCTGCAAACTATGAACACTCAAATGTGAGTGCCCATGTATTGCTTTTTGTTTGTCTTTTGCAAAAGACTGGCTTTTTAATGCAAAAAATTGCATCATTGACTTTTAAATTTGAAATATTATTACTTTCATGAATCCTGTGTGTAACTTAAAGGTTACTACGGTCACGCTGTGTCATCCGTTTTTCAAATACTTGAAGTAATAGTTGTGTAATGAACAGACTTGACTAACCATCAAAGTACTGTATACAGAGTAGGTACCTTCATGTAACGGCAATTTGTGGATCCAGTGAACACACAGGAATGGGTTTAAGTTCCTAACGGGAACTGTTTGCCCATGATTTTTGTACTTAAATATACACACAGTGGAATTTCTGAATATAGCTCTCAGAAGTGCTAATAGGTACAAAGTTGTTAACTGAGCCTTTGAAACCTGTTGATATGAACAGGACAGAGCGTCCCCACTGTCATCATTATCGTACTGCCATGTGGCCGCAGCTCTTGGGGATGCACGTGTTAATGCATCTAGAGATTTTTAACGTGTAGATGAGGTGGATGTTTCATTATGCAGCTGTAGAGTGAATAGAACTGATTGTGGAATAGGAAATTGTAAGAAACGATGAGCTCTGTTTTTGTCTCTTCCAAGGTACAACTGTTGCAGCTTTGGGTGGAAGAGGGAGTTTGCTTCTTAAGACATGTGAATACTCCATATGCAATTTTTAACCTGAAAGGCTAAACTGATTTTCTGTTTTAGAACCTGAAGTTACAGGAGATACAACTTCAAAGTGAATCAGAGCTATGTTTATCCCTCTTATATGTCAGAGTTTAAGTGCAATGTTTTATGTATACAGTCATCATGACAGTTAAAAAGGCTGTAAAGAAAAGCAATTATATAATTGCTTTAAAGAATTAAGTAGCACAGATAAAGGCTTTTAGAAACTACAGAGCAGTTTTAATAATTATATCACCTGAAGTCAAGCTGCAAAATTACGTCCTAATTATTTGCAGTGAGTAATTATCTATAAAGTTATAAGCTTTGAAAGATTTTAGGAGAGAGTGGGGGAATTCTTTGATTTTTTTTTTCCCACACACACTAAAACAACACCCCATCATTTTCTATTTTAGCAGTTTCCACAACTTCAACATTAAATTCTTATTGTTGCTTTCTGTTATATTAGTAGTGTGTGTTTTGCAATTCTAATCTTCACGTTTTTCTTTCTTTATCACCAAAGTAGGCCTTTTGAAGCCAGGGAATTTTTCATAGCAATATTGACAGTGTTCGCATTTGCATGATGACAGCCAAGGAATGGAGCAGTAATTTTTGAAATTGCAGAAGTATTTAGAACACTGATAAAAGCTGAAATATATTTTTGATGGATTGAAGTTAAGCATACATGATTTTTCCTGCTGTCAAAAGGCTCTGAATTTAGTGAATATTTGCCTGCTGTGAGAATGCAAGATTAACATCACAACCATCACCCGGGCACCCAAACCCTGCAATTTAATAGCTTTTTAGGTTCTTTCCTTTTTCTAAACAGCAATTAATCTCATTTTAGTACAATTTTCTCGTTTCTGAAGTCGCTCATTGAATCGCTGTTTTGTTCATATTTGGCTTCAGCTCCTCTGCATAGTCATTAAAGTCCCAATTAATGTCACCTTTAGCTGAAGAGTACTCATTTTTATTGAGAAAATGACAGTTGCTGCCATGAGTAGTGCAGTGTAATATACATTAATTGCCCTGTAACACTGGTAATTACGAGTTTTTCAAGCCTCTCAGTAAACTGTCATGCCTAGACAAGACTGTGCTAAAATAGATTACTCATTAGGGAGACCTGTCCTGTTTTCTGGTGGGTTCTTAGTGTTGGTTTAAAAAAAATCTTGAGTTTGAACAAATAGTTGCCAAAAGCAATTTCCTACAACAACATGTCTATGTTCAGTTTTCCAGCCATCACTTAAGCCTGCGGTCAGCAAACAGACAGGGTGCTGAGGACTCTGGAGATGTCAAGATTTCAATGTTTATTTAGGTGGATCACAAGGATAAGCTTAGCGATTCGAAATGCAGTGTTTAATACGGATGTTATTAAAGCTGCCTTTTTCGGTGTTCTGTTTGTAACAGGTCTACCTGACATTTTAGAAGAGCAGTCGACATTATCATAATTTTGTGCCCCAAAAGACCTTAACACAACACCACAGACTGTCCAGTGACTTGGAATTACTAAATCCATTCTCAAATAAATCTTACATAGGAACAGTAGGGATTATGTTGTAGGTTATGTGGAATAATTATCAGATCTTTTAGGAGCTGTATGACATTGCAAGATGTATTGTTCAAAAAAAAAATTAGAAAAATATATTTGGAAAGAATTTGGTTTGTATTGTGATCCGCTCAGAAGATGAGGCTTTGATACATATATTGTTAGAAGACCCACCTGCTGATTGACTTGGGGTATGGTGAGAAGCAAGTTCTTAATTTCAGAAGGAATGTTTTTCACTGCTTCCTGTCTCTCTCATATTTTATGTTTGTTTTTAAGGACAAAATAGTCTCCTTTAAAGCTTATTGCGGCACTGAGCTGACAAAAGAAAACCTTTGTTTTATCTTTGTTATAACACCTGCTTTAGGCAATCTGCTCTTTCGCGCTCTCTCCAAATGAATTTTGTCACAGCATTCCATATTCTCTTGTGGTGATGAGCTAATGAAAGTAGATAGTACAATTTGTGCTGACCAGGTAGCAACTGCCAGCTCGCAGCTGAGGATAGTTTAAAGAAATAAATAAAATATCGCATTATATCACTGATTTATCCATTACATGACATTAATAGTGAGGAACCTTGGTGTGTTTATCTGTTTGTATTGGTGTGCATTTATCGAATTGTTTATGACAAGACTAATTGGGGTAATTGTAGACACTGAAATTACCTGTCAGCTATATGTAACCACACTCCCTTTCTTTCTGACAAATGATGACAACTGAGGGACCCCGTAGCATTACTCATGATGGCTTTTCGAGTGGTAATAAGGACAATAGGGGCCCTGGCTAATTTGACATGGACAGCCTTCACAACAAGAAGCCAGCTAAATGACTTGTCAGTAGGGGAAAGAAGTCAGAAAAGTAATGGAGTCCCCCATGGCGCTCTGACAGGGAGATGAGGCAATTTCAACGGAAAGTGAAAAGGCTTCAGTTTGTCAAGTATTTAGAACAATCAGAGAACAGCTAGAGGCTGGAACCTGACAATAAATTTGTGAACCATGGTAGCAGTTTCATATAGGTCAGTTATTTCATAATGGCTGTGAAGCTTTCAGAGGTTTCTGCTTTCATAGCATACTTCACATCAGCCAACTGGTGCTTTGTCACCTTAAATCTGTGCTTCACTTTACACAGTAGGAGTAATGGTTAAGGTTACAGAGGAACGGCAGTGTAAGACAGCATGATCGCAGACACCAATCTGCTGAAAAATAAACAAAAATTTAGATAGTAATAGTGTGATTGCATCCATTACAAGCTAGCGGTGTTAACATGTTCCTTATGATTTTGGCCTGCACCCTTTTTACGAACACGTGAAGTACTTTATTTCTCATGGACAAAACTAATAAAACATAAGCCCCTGTTCCTATCCTTTCACCCTTCTGTACAGTTAAAATTTCTGAAGGTTCACTTCCTACAGCTTGCTCTTAAAATAAATGTATTCCACTTCTACGGTTTTGACATCTATTGAGACACTGTAACTGATGACACAAAAGGAGAATTTATGATTTTTTTTTTGACTGTTCAGCAGAAGATGATGGATTCTTAAGGATTTAAAAAAAAAAAAACCAACCTTCCAGAATTAAATACTAGTTCTGTGTCCCAGTGATAGTAGGTCTTTTTATCTGTGGCTTCAGGAGTGTGATAGGTGGAGGGGGGTGGGTTATATCTGTGGTTCATACCTATTTATTTGCATTGAGATAAAAAGTCGAAGTGTGATTAAGGCATCACTGCAGTACCGCACTGTGCCTTCTGAATTCCTGACACAGGCTCCTGAATTTCTTTAAAGTGTTTATGGATTGAGCACAGATTTAATAAGAAGTATCAACTTGTCCTTTTTGGCAGTGATTGTTTTGTTAGAAAATAGGATTTAATATCTTCATTTTAATGTTTTACTTACGGTCTCATTCCTTCATTTTACCAAATGTCCTATTTCTTGCCGATTTTAAAGCTAGTGCTGCAACTATTTGAGAACTGTGGATTCTAGCTTTTTTAATAAGTGCTTCAAGACGTCTCATTGCATGACCAAGACATTTCTTGACCTGATCTTTCTAAATTTAGTTACATGAACATTTTCTCCCCCATTCTCACTCATTTAAATGTATAGCATACAGTTTTCTCTCTTGCTTAAAGGTCTTAGAATAGAAAATTTCTGTGCCATATGTAAAAAGTAAGACCGCTCTGTTGGCATGAATTCTGCTCCCCTACCCCCATCCATCACCCTTTCATCTTTTTTTTTTTAGAGTTATGCCCTTGCTCTTTGAGTCTCAACACTTGGATTTGAAGGAATCTTAATTTAGGCTAGCCAGGAACTTGGCCCCTGATTCTCAGTACTTGAACATTTCAAAACTGTATTGCATTTCTGGTGGTGGTGTGATTTTTTCAAGGAAGTATCTTGGTTATTTGAAGGATCTTGTCATTCTGCAAGATGGGCTATTGAGTCTGAGGCTATAAATGTAGTTCCCCTCTCCACAAAAATAAAAAAGCAAAAAACAAAAAACCAAACCCTGTGAAGTGATCGCTTAAACATGCTACGTCCACACCTGAATCTCCTTTATTCTGGTTGTCTGTCCTGCACATGTTCATCTATGTTTGCCAAATTTTCTATCTAGTTATTTTCTAAGATATTTCTCCAGCAGAACTAAAGAAATTACCAACAAATGCTAAACTGTCTATTAATACCTGTCTCCATGGCTGGTGTCACCACCACAGTTTGGGATTTTTTTGTTAGTGGGATGGCCTACACAGCACCAGGTTTGCTGGTGTCAGATGGGATTCACCTTTCTCAAAGGGGGAAGAGGGTCTTTGCTCACAGGCTAGCGAGGCTCATTGACTGATGCTGTGAGAAGATGATGAGGAAGTCCCAGGCTGGACTCAGCAGCAGACAGGAACCTGATTCAGGAGCTGCATTCTGGGGCTGGATTCAGGAATACACGGATTGGGATCAAAGACAGAACAGACTGAGTCCTCCTGTGACATCAGCCATTGAAGAAGAGAGCAAGAGACCTTGACCCTTGTGACCCCTCAGCTTTATCCCGGATATGACGTCTATGGGATGGAGCACCTTGCTGGTCAGTGCAGGGTCACCTGTCCTGTCCGCTCCTCCCCGCAGGTGCAGCCTCTCACTTACTGCACCCCCACCGTCGGACCCAGGGCTCAG